>NC_134688.1:135785283-136085283 GCF_050947455.1 Rhinoderma darwinii
AGTGAGCCCTAGTCTACCCGCCACTCTGTCCCTGCCTACTTGCAACGACCCGCCCTAGGCGACGGGGTACAACTGGGCGGCGGTCCCTGCGCTCAGTAAGTGCACGACAAACATACAAGGGAATACAAGCAAGGGAAAGGGGCAGTTGCCCACGGCAACACCGTCAGCAACCAGAGTGGGGAACGAGCCGAGTCAAGCCAGGAGTGTGCGAGGTACCAAACGAAGAGCAGAAGAGTAGTCAGTAAGCCAGGGTCTGTATGGAGCAGGATCAAAATAGAAGGAGCTGTAGCTGGGCCAGGAAACCACACGAAAAGAATCACAAGCACCGAGGGACAGGAAGGGCAGGCTTAAATAGACCGAGGGCGGGAGCTAGCGGAGTCTGGCCAGGTTGCGATAGGCTCTCCCACTCCTAAGCCTGCCAGCCTGAGTGGTGGAAGCTGGAGTCAGTCTCAGGGATGTAGATTCAGGTGCTGACTGATTAATTATGGGAGTTAACCCCGAAGCTGTGCCTGGCAGATCCTTTACATTTATGGTCATTTGTCATGTACAACTGAGCTATGGAATACATTCATTGTAGGACACCCTAAATGTATTGGCGTTATTACCCACACTGTTCTTTTATATCTCCTTGAATTGTAACATTTGCAATTTTTGTGTTGTATGTCCTAATAAAATTTGTATTTTTTCATTACTTTTGTGGCTTTTTGGCTTCTTGGTTCTAAATACGTTTTTCTCAGTATTTATGAAGTTTGCCTTTAATATTAAGTGGAGGTGCTTAGACACTTGATAGTGGCACCTAACCCGTCACTTAACCGGTTGAGTCTTTATATTTAAATATGTAGTAAAGCAACCTCATTGCTTTAAGCTGCAAAATTGGAGAAGACACACTCGCTCTAGTGTCCTCACACAATCCCCCCTCCTTTATCCTGGCTAGTGGCAGGAGAAAGGAGGGGGTTGAATGTTCAAACCTCCTACACTGTGTGCCGCCATTTTTTGAGCGAATGCACAGTGTAGGAGGATTAGATACAGTGGTAATAACACAGTATAACACGAACATACACACATCACATACACAAACATAAATTACCTGCTCCTGCCGCCGCCGTGGTCGCTGCCTCCGCTCCTAGTCCTTGCGCCTGAAGATATGGCCGGAAGCCGCGACCGGAAGTAGTCATCTTACTGTCCGGCCGTGGCTTCCAGTCCATAATGGTGCCGGATGTCTCTATGCCAAAGACCTTCCTTTTGGTCTGTGTGGGAGCGGCACATGCGCCGTTCCCACACAGACGGCGTACGCTATAGTGAATGGAACGGCTCCCGTTCGCATTCTCTATGTGGATGTATGTGCCGTATTCCATCTCTGTATGTGTCGTTAATCGACGCATACATTGAGGAAAAAAAAATGGCATCCCTCATAGTGAAGTAAAAGAAAGAAAAAAGAAAAGCTCCGTAATTTCAGGCGTATCGGACATGTACGTGTGAACATACCCTAAATGTGAACCTGGCCTAAATATTCATTCATTGTAGTGTCAATAGTAGTAAACATTTTCTATGCTGTTTATTCTATTTTACAAATAAGTTCTTTACTGTGTTAAACATTTGTCAGGATAACAGATACAAATCCAATTTAATAACTTGTCTCTCTGCATTACTATAATATAACACTTATCCTTTAAAAAAATAAAAAAAGTAATAACATGATACTTTTATTTTTGTAATGGTTTAGCAAACAATCCCTATTGCTAATATTAATGTATTATCTAGAAAAAGTTTGTTAATCTGATTACATTTTAGGTTGAGGATGTAACAGCTCCTGCATTTTTTGTGTCATTTATTACCCTGTTATAATGTACAATATGCCAGAATCTATGCAAAAATCAACATTACCACAAATTTTCGAGAGAATGATGCTATTGAACGTCTGTGCATTTGAATGAAAGAGCTCTCTGGCCTTAAACAATATGGTAATAGCATGTAGCCACATAAAAATAATAATAGGCAGTCCAAAGACTTCTGGGACACCTGCTGAAAGTGTTTATTGTCATGGCTGGGAGCGATTGCAGATGAGCACTACCTTGTATGCATAAATATTGATAATTTACTTCTTCTAGATCCACTAAGGAATTCTGTCTGTGTTAAAAATTCAACCTTGCCACAAGCACTTGGATACAGACATTTTCACAATGCATATTTTTTTCTGGTAGATCGTTCTGTTTGTAATGAAATTTCAGGTTGTCTATAAATTGAATGCGTACTTTCCTTATTTGCATTGTATATCTTTTGCAATATTCTATCAATTATCCATGTTATATAAAAAAAAATGTGAATCATGTTTAAAAATATATTGTGTTTGTCTACAAAAATGGTATCTGATTTTTCAATTTACTCTGCATGAGTACATCTAAAATCAAAACTATTTCAGCACCACCATTAATAACTTATAGCCTGGTTACACAATAGAACATTTTGTTTCTTCATGCTAGAATAACAGCCTTAGATTATTTAGAACGACACTGATGCAATGTGAATTGTAACAAACAATATACTGCATGGTAAAATGGATTTGTTCTTTTGTAGAAAAAAAAATCTCAAAATATTATACAATTATATTTAAAACTATACTCTACCTGAATCCTTGTTATTGCTCCGGTTCCTATTGCTGTTCATTAACATTAGAATTTTCTTTGTGATACTATTAAAAATCTAACATAATTGGAAGAGCCAGACTCTCCCCCAACTAGCTTCTTTAAAGATCAAGATTACCTATCTGGTTTTCTTTTTCAGAAAATTCTTATTATTTTGATGTCAACAAAACAAAGGAAACAATTCCAACATCACAGTAATTACAATTGAAGTAATGCCGAGTGGTGAGGCCAGGTGATGCGGTTATCTTAAGAACATACATAACAAGTCAAATGTTCAAGGAAATTAAACATGTAGTCAACGGAAGTCTTTAGAATTGAGGGCGAGCAAGAATACATAAGGTCAAACATAAATTTAAAAATACAAACCTTTATAACTGAGATCGCAGATTGTGCGATCAAAGGGGTCAAAGGGTAAGACAAGGGCTTCCTACCATGGAGAAGAGAAAGAGAATAGTGAGAAACGAAGAGAAAACAGGGGGAAGAGAGGGAGTAGGCCTCATCCCAAGAGCCACATAACGGAGTTAGAAACCAAGTTCCAAGAATTAAAGATAGGAAAAAAACAGTGATCCTATTTTAGGGTAGGCATTAGAGATCCAAAGGCACCAAACTTTTTGGAATTCAAGTGGTTGTGGCGTTTCGAATGCTGGACAGCTGCTCATTGACTATACAGTTATCAAGTAAAATTTAACAGTAGCAAACGGTAAAAAAGGGGATTTCCATGCTAGAGCTATGGTTGGCTTTGCTGCCAAAGGAATATATGTAAAGAACTTGAACTGAGAATATGTTAAGTTGCGGAGCCGCAAGTGGTGCCTATCTGGTTTTATCGTTTGCACCCAAATACAGTATGTTGTCCTAGATGTGTCCAGCAGGTGCTCAGCTCCACCTGCATATGAATTCACAGCTACGTAAGTCAAGTCAGCATGTAAATGAATGGATTGACTATGTTAACTGATGGATGAAATATCTATGGCCTGTAATCTTTAGATATGTCCACCACTGATTTGCAGAATCAAAGGGTTGCAATGAGTGTTTTAGCCTCTTTGGCACACAAAGAAAATTGATAATAATGTGTCAGATTTACATTATTTTAAGAGGTTCTGTAACTTCTGTTCATTGATTCTGGAAGTCAGGGGCTGGATTTCCCTCTCTGTTAAAGTGAATGTCCATCGTTAAACATTGTTTTGTTTTTTACGCTTAATAGGTCTAAAAGTCTGTGCTAGTTAAATTCTTAATATATTTGTATAGTGGTCTGAGCTCTAATTTTCTGACAGAGCTCCAAATCCCTTGCATAGACAGAGTTAAATGATAATGATACATTTCTGGGACCTGCAGATGCTACTAGAGAGAGCCTAAAAGCTTAGTACATACAGTACTGTTATTATTAATGTGTCCAATGTGTATACAGTATGCTGAAAGCTCCAATGCGCCCTCTAGTGGTGGCTGGAGTTAACAAGGAGTTTATCACTGAAAGGTTCTCCGCATTTTTTTAATTAATGGCCTATCCTTGGGATAGACCATTAATATCAGATCAGTGGGGGTCCAACTTCCGGCACCCCTGACGATCAGCTGACTGAAGTGGCCACGTGTTCGCCTCCACGGCCTCTTCAATGTTTACCAGGCACAGCAGCCTACATATCCGTAGCAGCTGTACCTCGGATTGGAGCGCAGTCCCATTCACTTAAATTGCACCGGCGCTGTAATCCCAGGCACAGATGCTACGGATGTGTATGACGCTGTGTCTGTAAACTTGGAAAAGGCTGCGTCGACTATCACGGTGGCCCCATCAATCAGCTGATCAGCAGGGGTGCCGGGAGTCAGACACCCACCGATCCGATATTGATGGCCTATCCTAAGGATAGGCCATTAATAAAAATGCCCAGAGAACCCCTTTATCTCGAAGCCTAGGCTGGGTATTTTGAGCTCTGTATCAGAAAAAAAAACCTCAAACTGCTATAAAGATATATTAGGAAATTAATCACCAGAGAACTTTGGACTTAAAAATGAAAGTTGTCTTTTTTCGAAACATCTCTTTCGATTTCTTGTCCCGCTTCCGGCAGCTGATCAGAAGATCTTTAAGCATCTGTTTGCACTGATGGAGCCTGAATCTTTAACCTCATGCTCTCTACATAACAAGTTAAGCAACCTAAAATACGGACTTGGATATCCAAGCCCTTTATTATTTCTCTTAATGCTGTAAACCAGTCCAGAAAAGCTGTGAGGGGCACCACACTTGAAAATAGGGTGTGAATTGTGCCTCATTTAGGCCCCCTGGTAGGTAGAGTAGTCATTTAGTGGTACAGATGCCCCAGTTAATAGTATGTGTCAGGATGACAGACTGTATTTAACATGGTTTTTTTACTTATCTCCACACACAAAAAAAACAAAGGAAAGGACTTTTTTGTGTTTTTATGTAATTAAGCAGCAAGTGCTCCATTTTCTGCTATTATATACACCACTACATGAATCCTTTATAAAATTGGAGAGACGGTCATTATCTTATGTCTTTCTCTACCATCGCTTAGCAACATTGTCATAAAATATGCATTTACTTTAGAGCACGGCCACTTGGACGTAGTTTACATTCAGCCAGTGCTCAATTGTGCACATTTCTATTTCAACATCCAGTGTAAAACGAATATTTTCTTGCCACGTATGTACTAAAATTAAATAAATAAAATATATGACAAGTGATTGCAGTTGATTGATATTTATTGGCAGCGGCAGGTAAATGTATTATAGACAGTCAGTGAATCAATCAGGCCTGCAACACTATGCATTATTATTAAGCATCAGTCAGCATCAATCCAATGGGTCTAAGTGACAGTCCTTCAACATACAGCAAAGCATATGTCGCAGACACCTTCACTAGTGTTAAAAAAAATCAATTGCCACATTAATTCTGCTTGTTATCATAAGACAGATATATTCTTTCATTTTTCGTCTATCCTGACTAGTGTCAGAAATGGATATTATTATTAGTTAACCCTTGAGGTGAGTTACGCACATCTTTGAACCTTTTCAATGAATGCAACATGGCATATAAAATTTACATATAAAAAAGTCTTTTGTTCAGCCCAAAATAGGTTCTCTCTAGTTTGACATTCAGATTGAAGGATCAGTTAAAATAAAGTAAGCGGCATACTTATTAGCTACAATTGCCTAAAACATCCTAAATCTGACAACATGAAAGTTTAATGATAACAAATTTGAAATGTGATAATAATGCATACAGTGAAATGAGGCTGAGACATTCATTATTACATGCAGCGCATAGAAAAATACAGAAGTATAAATAGATGTAAAATGAATTGGATGGGTGTTTAACTATGCATAAGCCTGTCGCATCTCCTTAATTGAATGTGTTTTGCCAAGAAACAATATTTTGTAACAATTTTTAGCCTTAGAAGTTTTAGAGCATGTGGCTTATAAGTCTGCTGCTTTTTCTATCCTTAGCTTGAAGAAAAGCAAGCACAATTTTCAATGTTGGATCTCTTGAGCAGTGTGGCCACTATGCTTGTAATACAAGTCCACTGCCAGTGAATAAAATTATCCGAAAGGTGCCGATCCTCTGTTCCATAAATATTAGTGGGTCTTCTGGTTGACAGTCCATTTTAAATTATATCTATCTGGAGAACCAAAACAGCTGTACCTAAATTGAGACCACAGTTCAGTTATTTCAGTTTGGCTGGTCGACTTCATGTTGTGTTTGCATTTCTGTCACCTGGCTTGAAACGCAGAGCAGTTAAATGAATTGCAATAAGGAGCGTAACAGAAAAATAAACATGAACACAGATGCTCAGTCTCCTTCACTTGGTAAACATGTGCAGTACACGCACCACTCCACCAAGCAATCTACGGAATTTAACCATGGCATTAGCATTCAAGAAGGACCGTCAGCGTATTACGAAATCAAAGTTACTGGAGGAGATGTGCAAACAGATCATACTGCCATTTTATATCAGCTGCTTTGTAAATTCTTGCTGTTATTTGTCTCTAGGAAAGATGAGAAATAATCAATATGGCAATTATTACAGTTGGGTTTATCACCAATGAGCCTTGAATGGTATATTTGCCTAGCCATACATTAATATTTTGGGGGTGGGGGGAAGTGGTTTAATTGTATTGGAATTCCTAGGATTTTATTGCTCCAAACATGCTATTATAAAATATTACATTTCTCTGTTAGATCACATAAAGCATAACATTTTTCAATTGGAATAATGTTTTAAAAATGCTCCTGGTACACATTTGTACTCCTTGGTCTTTTCATTGCCGCTCGGACTGTCCACTTAGATACTCATATGCACGGTAGCATAGTCCCATTACAACGAACCTCTTGTATATAGGTGGCTGGGTAAATCCAGGTATTGTGCTGTCCAGCCAATAAGAATTGTCACACTACAAGCGGCTTCTTACTGACAATGAACACATTAGGTATAAAAATTCAAGGGGCAGCATAACAAGTAAGTAATCGCAATATCTAGACACGGGAAAAGGTTTGGTTTTTTATTGCTCCATTAAAAATGTATTACGTTTTGTCTGATCTAGGAGAAAAATGTACTACATAATCGTTGGACAATCCCTTTAACATTTAACATCACACAAAGTAATGTACATAACTGTCAAATTAGAAAGCCAAACATGTCCTTTATCTGCATTGATGTTAGCGCTTATATATATTGATTGTGTTTGCGGTAGACATCTTTGAAACCTTAAAGGCTATGTAAACCTTTGATGGTCATTTTTATTTATTTTTTTAATTAGTCTTTATTAAAACAAAATTACTTTTTGAGAGACAGCTGACGGGTTCAGTGGCAGCGGGTCCTGCATGTCTCTGTACGCAGAATCCACCTGTTATCCATCACATCATAGTTCAGAGACACGCAGGGCCCACTGACACTGAACCCATCAGGTCCACGGGACTGACGGATTCAGGTCAAAACGAAAGATACAGCTGTGTATAGAGAATACAGAGAATCTGTATCTGAAGAAGTAAAACTATTTTTTAATAAAGACTAATCATAGAGTTACACCAAACACACTGATTGCCCTTCAAAGGTTTACATAGCCTGTTTATAGGTGATAGCCAATTACCACCAAAGGTTCTAAAGCTAGCCCTGGAACAAAGAATCAGTCACTTGTCATCAGAGTTAGAAGCAGATGCCCTTGTTTATTGCAAATATTGTAAAGCAAGAATCACACTATAGCATAATTATATATGTACACCATGTGGTATGTGAGGCATATTTACAAAAATGTCATTATCAAATCATTGTAATAAACACAACTTGTTGAACACACAATTAACAATTAGGGCAAGTGCTTTTTAGTATTTAATATACAGATTATCAAACTAGAACATACAGTATACAGCATATCAGTTAATAACATCATAAATCCCCATATACCTAGTGTGCACCCATACAGCATGTGTGAAAGCATATCATTGTGCCAACATAGCAATATGAAAAATCAAAGACATTGCAACGTCATAGCAATTAGTTAATATTAGTAAATGTGCCTTGTGCACATAGTATAATAACTAACTAGATAGATAGATAGATAGATAGATAGATAGATAGATAGATAGATAGATAGATAGATAGATAGATAGATAGATAGATAGATAGATAGATAGATAGATAGATAGATAGACAGGACTATATGGCCAAAAGTATGTAGACAGCCCTCCTAATTATTGCTTTTAGGTGTTTCAGCCAAACTCATTGCAAACAGATAGTACATGTGTGAAATTTCCTGTAATGCTATTATTATGAAGTGGAAATATCTAGTAGTAACAACAGCTCAGCCAGGATGTGGTAGACCCCACAATCTCACAGAGGAACCACAGAGTGTTGGATGGTGCCCTTGTATCTGTTTTAAACCTGTATACACATTGTGTTTCATATTGTTGGAATGTGCTGATCAAACTGGTTCTCTCTCATGTATTGCATATATATGGGGTTGACTGCCTCCATTTTTGATCTTGCACTTCTCCCATTCTGCACTGGGTGATTTTAATTTGTTTTATGCTGTTCCTACCATCACCAAGTATATGTAGGCTTAGTCCCAGTTCTGGGTGTATGACCAGTGTAGGAATGCACCTTATAGAGGTCGCCTTGCCTTGGCTTATGGGCTCACACAATTTGATAAAAATTTGCGCTAAGAACCTCACTATTGTAAGTAGATTCAGTAGCAATTCATATTTATTTATTTATAGTGTTTAGGTGGCATAAGTGTTCGCAGAGTGCTGTCTCCATTTTTGTAAAAGATAGATGACAGATAGATAGATAGATAGATAGATAGATAGATAGATAGATAGATAGATAGATAGATAGATAGATAGATAGATAGATAGATAGATAGATAGATAGATAGATAGGCATTATATTTAGCAAGTTGTTCTTCAAAGCAGTATATCCATACTCACAGCAGTTTTACCCATGGAGCAGCTGCACCGCATACAGTGCTGTGAAATAGCCGTTTACCCCCATGAAACAGTTTGTCAGTATATAGCTGTAATCCTGCAAGCTAATTTACAAATACCGGACTGTTATTATGCAATAGTGACCCCAAAGCAGCTAGTCCAAAATAAATATTTGCTGGCTAGCTGACACACATAGGAAGGTTTCTGCTCATAACCCACCACTGCTAACACAACACTTCCACACCATGGAGGGGGGGCTCCTACTGATTACCTGCAACTGACTTCAGGACCCACAAATTGGGGTCCAACCACTCGTGCTTGTCGCTAGTACAGTAGTTCCGCAGCTCACTCTCAGCACCTCGTCCAGCAGCTCACTCAAGCCAGGTACCTCCTCTTCCACCAGAAAACTAAACAAGGCTTGGCGGGAACACCACAGTTTTATAGATTAGGCGCCGGCCCCAGCATCAGAACGCAGAGTATCAACACTCAGATGTCCTGGCACTGTTATGGTGTAGCAGGAATTAAGTCTTGATAGCGTCTGGGCCGTACATCCCAGTGCTAAAAACAACTTCGATATCCAGCGAGCAAACTATCTTTCCACTTCACCTGCCATAAACAGACATAATGTTACAGTGCAATTAACGAAACAGCAGTAAAACATAAGTACGCAGGCCAGATAGGATACTCCTCCTGTGAAACGCCACCTCCTTTCACTGCACAATCACACTGTAACAATGGGCTGGAATATTGAGAAGTGCATGACGCTGATTGGTCAGTGATTGGTCAGCGTCATACACTCCTCTGTACAACGCCCAGTTGGTAAAAAGTCAAAACACGCCCAGTTGTCTATTAAGAAATTAATAAGCACAAATCTAAAATTGCTCATAACTTGATCAAAAATGATTGTTTTTCAAAATAAAAACCACTGCTGCTATCTACATTAGAGCGCCAATCAGACTATGTAGGAGATAGGGCACTTATAATCTGGTGACAGAGCCTCTTTAAGGACATTCACAGAGTTGTCCCTAAGTCGCTCCTGTGTTGTCTGGGCTGCGTGCTTAGGGTCATTATCTTGTTGGAAGGTGAACCTTCGGCCCAGTCTGAGGTCCAGTGCACTCTGGATCAGGTTTTCATAAGGAATATCTCTGTACTTTGCTCCATTCATCGTCTGAGAGTCCTGTAGCTGCCTTCCTGCAAACTCCAGGCGTGCTTTCATGTGTCTTTTACTGAGGAGAGGCTTCTGTCTGGACACTCTGCCATAAAGCCCAGATTGATGGAGTGCTGCAGTGGTTAACCTTCCGGAAGTTTCTCCCATCTGCACACAGAATCTTTGGAACTGAGCCAGAGTGACCATTGGGTTCTTGGTCACCTCTCTAACCAAGGCCCTTCACCCCCCCCCCCCCCTGATTACTTAGTTTGGTGGGGCAGCCAGCTCTAGTAAGAGTCCTTGTTGTTCCAAACTTTTTCCATTTAAAAATTATGGAGGCCACTGTGCTCTTGGGAACTTTGTAGAGCACCAGAAAAAATTTTATACCCTCCTCCAGATCTGTACCTTCACACAATCTTGTCTCGGAGCTCTACAGACAGTTCTTTCCGCCTCATGGCCTGGTTTTTGCTCGGATATGCTTTGTCAGCTGTGAGACCTTATGCAGACAGTGATGCGTCTTTCCAAATCATGTCCAATTAATTGAATTTAGTACGGGTGGACTCCAATCAAGGTGTAGAAACATTTCAAAGATGATCCAGAAAAAATTGGAGGCTTCCAGAGCTAAAATGTGTCGTAGCAAAGGGTCTGAATACGTGTTTCCATGCAAAATTTGAGTTTTTCATTTTAAATAAATTTGCAAAAATTTCTAAAATTCTGTTTTCACTTTGTCATTATGGGGTATTGCGTGCACAATGATGGGGAAAAAAACGTTAATTTTTTATTTTAGCACAAGGCCTCAACATAACAAAATGTGAAAAAAGTGATAGGGTCTGAAGGTTTTCCGAATGAACTGTATATATATGCAATCATTATGTTACCATGGACACACTGATTATTATCATGGACGTTGTGTATCACCTGAATTATCCATTATGTATTTATGGCCATTAAACTGACACAATTTACTTTATTTTAAAGAAGGGGCCTATTGAAGGCCCCCAGGTCTTCCATGTTTGCCCCCCTATGAAGCCCTGCCACAGGCACATACATAAGTATTGCTGTGTATTGTACAAGCGATCACATGTTTAAGTACCCCAGTGGGACTAAAAAAAAAATAGTTTAAAAAAACATTTTAGATATTTTTTTCCTTTATTAGTAAAAACTTTTTTTTTTTTTAAATCCTTTTCCCAATTTCTCCGTAAAGAAATGTAAAAAGGAAAAAATATACAAATAATTGATATCTCTGCGAGTCCAAACGATTATAATATAACTATAGTTATCCGGCACACTATTGGCTTGTACTAATAAAATCTACAGCCCGCCTCACAAAAATAAACCCTAACTTTTGTTGACGGAAATTTAAAAAAGTTATGGGTCTCAAAATATAGCGGCACAAAACATTTTTTTTAACAAACTACCGTGTATTTCGGACTATAAGACGCAGTTTTTAGCAAGAATAAATCTTGTTAAAGAGTCCCGGCGTCTTATAGTTGGCAGTCAAGGGACCTGGCAGCGCCGGGCCCCATGACCCCTCTTTACTTAACCCCTTCCTGACCTGTGATGTGCCAACACATCATGGAGCAGGGAGGGGATAATGTATGGAGCAAGCTCACACGTTGAGCCCGCTCCAGACACTGCAGTTGTCAGCTTCTGACACGCTGCTCTAAGGGCCAGGAACAGCGATGGCGCTGTTCTTGGCAGTTTAACTAGTTAAATGCCACGGTCAATAGCCACCGCGGCATTTATAGTGTTTTTTCCATGAAGGACCTTTATGACATATCCACCGGATAAGTCATAAATGTCAGATAGATGTGGGTCCCACCTCTGGGACCCGCATTTATCTCTAGAACAGGGCCCCTAAACCCCGTTCTATCTTACCCGGCTCCGCTGTCTTCCGGCCACTTTCTGGTTACATGGTCGAGTTACGGAAACAGCGTAACTCGCTGAGCTACGCAGTTTCCGTAACTCCCATAGAACAGAATAGTAGTTACGGAAACAGCGTAGCATCCTACGCTGCTTCTGTAACTGCCATTCACTACTATGGGAGTTACGGAAACAGCGTAGCTCATCCATGTATGGCAGTGTACTGTACCAGCGAGCTAATGATCGCTGGTTCAAGTCCCCTAGGGGAACTAATAAAATGTGTAAAAAAAAAAATATACATTTTCAGGAGTGTAAACATTTTTTAAAAGTTAAAAAAAAAATCCCTTTTCCCATTTTTTCCCCAAGCACAATGTAAAAATAAAAAAAATTATAAAAAAATTGGTATCGCAGCGTACACTGCCATACATGGATGAGCTACGCTGTTTCCGTAACTCCCATAGTAGTGAATGGCAGTTACAGAAGCAGCGTAGGATGCTAAAAGTCCGAAACAATTACAATATAGCTTTATTTGACTCATACAGTGAAGGGCGTAAAAAAATTTTTTATTTAAAACCCTAGAATCGTTGTCTTTTGATCACCAGAGTGCTGAAAATAATGAAATAAAAAGTGATAAAAAAAATCGTATGTACCAAAAAAATGGTGCTAATAAAGACTACAACTCGTCCCGCAAAAAATAAGCCCTCACACCACTCAAACGAGGGAAAAAATATAAGTTATGGCTCTCAGAATGTGGTGAAACTGAACAAATTATTTTTTTTAACCAACAGTTTTTTCTTTATAAAAGAAGTAAAATATGACTTTTTTTTCCTATTTTCTGTTGTCTAAAACCTGGGTGCGTCTTATAGTCAGGTGCGTCTACTAGTCCGAAAAATACGGTGTATTTATTCAAAGTAGTAAAACAAAAACAAAAAAATATAGATTTAATATTGGTGTAATCATATCCACCTGCAGAATTATGTTAAGGCCTTATTCACACAAGCGTATTTCACATTATTTTTGAGCACCACGCAGTCCACTGAAGTCATTGCAGCCTAAAGTGCGCATCCATGTGCTGTCCATGAATCACGCAACAGTTGCTAAAGAAGTGATGAGAAAAAAATGTGACATACGGATGACATACGCACGTAAGAAACGCAGACACACCGTACACAGATGTCACACAAAACTGTAATGCAAGGAAAACGCTGTGTTTTTTACGCGTGTAAAACAGACACGTTCGTGTGAATAAGGCCTAATTCACACAAGCATGTTCGGTCGCGTGATATATGCTCCGCATGTTGGCAGTATTTCCCGGACCAAACACAGTGCAGGGAGGAACTATACTAGCATCATAGGTATGTACGATGTCAGGAGTCACTGCCTCGCTGCGGGAAAACTGTCCCATACTGTAATCATGTTTTCAGCACTGGACAGTAGTTCCGCGGGGAGGCAGGGACACCTAGCGTCATAGATAACTATGATGTTGGGAGCCTGGCTCCCTGCACTGTGTCCGGTCCGGGAAATGCGTCCGACATGCGGTACGCATATCACGGACCAAACACAGTCGTGTGAATAAGGCCTAACATGTAAGTTTTACAGCAGGTTGAACGTCATGAAAGCAAAACCCAGAAAACAGTGAAGGAATTTATGGGGTTTTTTTTCCATTCCACCCCACAGATCATTTTTTTTCGTTTCACAATACATTATATAGTACAACTTGTCCTGTAAAACAATAGCCATCAAATAGCTATGTCAAAGAAAAAATAGAAAGTAATGGCTCTTGGAATGTAGGGAGGAAAAACGAAAATGAAAAATGGCTGCGGTGGCAAGGGGTTAAGGATTATGTCACCAAATACAGTGAAACAAACTGGGGAAATGCAGCTCATGTTGTAAGTCTTCGACAGTAACTGGACATTGTTCTGATTGCCAGCGGCAGTTAGGACATGCTGGGTATTGCAGTTTTGTCGGAGCACCACAAGTTGGAGACCACTGCTATAGAGGAACTGCTGCACACAGGGATAACAATTTTGCTTTCTTTTAGATGTGAGGGATGTGTCAACATTCATTGAGACTTTCAGGAGGGTGGCACCATAATGGAATAAATCTAGAAATGTTTCTCTTTCCTTCATTAGGCTGGGTTCACACGACCTATTTTCAGGCGTAAACGAGGCGTATTATGCCTCGATTTACGCCTGAAAATACGGCTCCAATACGTCGGCAAACATCTGCCCATTCATTTGAATGATTTTGCCGACGTACTGTGCCGACGACCTGTAATTTACGCGTCGTCGTTTGACAGCTGTCAAACGACGACGCATAAAATGACAGCCTCGTCAAAGAAGTGCAGGACACTTCTTTGGACGTAATTTGAGCCATTTTTTATTGAATTCAATGAAGAACAGCTCTAAATTACGGCCATCAATGACGCCTCGCAAAATGCAAGGACGAGCGATTACGTCTGTAATTACAGAGCTGTTTTCTCCTGAAAACAGCTCTGTAACTTCAGACGTAACGGAGGCTGCCGTGTGAACATACCCTTACCCTTTCATCTCCACCCTATTGAACATTGTCGGGAGTAGGTAGAATGACAGGGGACCCCAGAGCAGCATTGCTTGGGGGACACATGATGGTACAGGCATATTAATAATAATTTTGCTAATTGCTATGGTTTTTTGTTAATTAAATTCTGTTTTTAGGTGTTTTCTGTTTTGGTTCCCCCCCTCTTTGTGTTTCAGTTGGTACTTACCTGTCGGCTTCTGGAAGGTTCTGATAATCTGCCCATCACCAGGAGTCGGCACCTGATTGGTACCTGGAGAAAACGGCAGGAGAAGATGTTTACAGTCAATATTCTGTCCGGCACCTGGAGTTGAAGTTGATTGGCAGATCGGATTTTTCGGCGGGAAGATTCTCCTTTAAAATCCACGGTCTCGAAAGTCGGTACCAGTTCCTGGCCATTCCAGTGACCAGCGCCCACACGCCCTCCCCTAGAATTTTATTTCTCCCTGACTGTCGCAATTTTTTATTCGAGGGTTTTTTGTCTCCCAGCTATTGCTGGGTGGACTGATTTATTAAAAAATGGTTTATTTATTATATGTGGTTTTTATTATGCTGAGTGAGGCAGAATATCTGCCTGCAAAAAACTCAGTGTGAACCGAGCCTTATATTGGTTTTAAGTATTTTGGTTTTTAAAGTATTTATTATTATTGATAATTTTGGTAACCCTTAATAAAAAAAACATTGCGGCCTTTATTATCCACATATCTGTTTTCTGTGTCTTATTTGTTTTAATTTGAGTTTATTTTAATTGTGCCTTGTATCTTCATGATTGTGTGTAGTATCGCAGTGCCACAATAAATTTTTATTGTTCATGAATTTGTATTCGTTTTTGAAGAAGCCACATGAAACTGTAATACATCAATCAAACAAATGAGAAAAAAAATTCACGTTATTGTATCAACATGATATACCACCACTGTACTTTGTCTGCATATTTCAGACTTCTTCTAGAGGTCATGTTTAAAGCAAAAGGTACTACTTTAGATAGTTGTACCTAAAAAAAAAAGCAAACTAGGATTTGTGGAGATTTCCTAACTAGAAATAGTGGTTCTGAAGAAATGTATGGTTACATTACTGTGTACATTTCCCAGATTTGCATTAGTACCTTCCCTAGCTCGTCATGACCAAATAACCAATAGGACATATTCATTTTCAGGATATTTGGTTAATACAACCAAGGGGCAAAAAAGAGCACTATAAGGGTATGTGCACACACACTAATTACGTCCGTAATCTACGGACGTATTTCGGCCGCAAGTACCGGACCGAACACAGTGTAGGGAGCCGGGCTCCTAGTATCATACTTATGTACGATGCTAGGAGTCCCTGCCTCGCTGCAGGACAACTGTCCCGTACTGAAAACATGATTACACTACGGGACAGTTGTCCTGCAGCGAGGCAGGGACTCCTAGCATCGTACATAAGTATGATGCTAGGAGCCCGGCTCCCTGCACGGTGTTCGGTCCGGGACTTGCGGCCGAAATACGTCCGTCAATTACGGACGTATTTAGTGTGTGTGCACATACCCTAAGAGTACTAGCTAAAATAACACCCACTAATCCTTCCAAATTAAAACTTCTGAATGCGTTCTTATGACTTGATCTCATGACGGGAAATCGATGAACATACGTATGTTGACGCTATCATGGCAGCCGGTGCAAGCACAATATTTGCATTACTGCATCGGTTAGATAAGGACAAGGAGAGGAAAAGGGAACAAGGTGTATATTATAAGGTGTTAATATTTTTAATTGAAAATATACTAAGCAACATTTTTTAAAACGACACACTTCTGTTGTGTTGGTAAAGAAGAAGCGTTTGCTGTTTATGCCATAGAAATGCAGGCTAATAATCATAACTGTATTTCAAAGCAGCATGATACAGCACAAGAGAGATCTAATGAATTATGTCTCACATTCCTGAAATATATGGCGGTTACAATGCAATAGGAGAAAATTGTTCTGTCATTCTGCAAAACACACTTTCATATTTCACTTGTCATTTACGCTCTTACAACTTATATCCAATGAGTTGAGCTAAATATACTACGCATCATGCCACACAAGTAAGAAATATTTAGAAATGTATTCGTAAAGTCTGCCCAGAATTCGACCTTTCACATTAAAAAATTAACATTAATGCACTAAAGAAGAAAAAAGTGTTAACCCCCTTCCCGCCGCAGCCATTTGTCAGATTTTCAGTTTTATTTTTCCTCGCCACCTTCCAAAAGCCATCATTTTTTTTATTTTTCCGTCGATATAGCCGTATGAGCTTGTTTTTCACAGGACGAGTTGAAGATTTTCAAGGCACAACTTATTGTACCATATAATGGAGTGGGAAACTGGAAACAAGTTTTTTTGTGGGGGGGGGGGGGGTGGGAAAAAACAGATTTCTACATTTCTTTGGGGTTTTGTTTTTAAGGCATTCACCATGCGGTAAAAATGGAGTGTTAACTTTTGGGGGTACATGAGACATTTCGCAATCACTTTTTATTTCATTTTCTTTGTGGGTGATGAGGTGATCAAAAAGCAGCGATTCTGGCGATTTCATTTTTTTTACGGCGTTCACCATGTGGGTTAATTAATATTATATTGTAATAGTTCTGACTTTTACGGATGCGGCGATACTAGTAATATTGGTTTTTTTTTAAATTGTGCTTGGGTAATTTGGCTTTTTTAACTTTTAATAAATTTTTTTTTTTTTTATATATATTGTATATATTAAAAATACTTTATTTAACTGTATTCAACTTTTTTTATTAGTCCAGGCTTGAACCAGCGATCATTGGTTACATTGCTTGATATACTGCAATACTAATGTATTGCAGTATATTGTTATACTACCAGAAGCCCCCAGGGTGCCATGCCAGCAATCAGCAAAACCGCGTTCGCACCGCGGGGGGCTGATGCAATGTCACAGGGGGCTGCCCTCCTGTTTCTAACGGCTTAGGTGCCGCAATCGCTGTTTACCATGGAATCTAAGTGGTTAAACTAGCAAAATCTCGCTCATTACACTGAAGTGTTGGCTGTAACACACTCGTTCTGTGGAGCGGACTCAGCCGTGAGCCCGCTCCATTCTCCCCCACCCGACCTCCGCCGTATATACGTTGGTAAGGGGTTAATATTTGTGGGATTTAGGATGAATCTAGGTGACTCCAAGTTCTAACCAGCGGAACCTGCTCCGAAATATTTTAAACTTAGGTCACTCTCTTCATCTAGGGGAAGAGTATAGAATACGCTTCCTCTTTTTTACTACTATAAAAATTCCTGTCACTAGGTCATATAAGTTGAACTGGTTTACTGACTAGCTCTGTGTCCCTGATTCCAGTGCTGTTTTGTGTTGTTTTTTATTGACCCCGTTCCAGAGAATTTTCTGTATTTAGCAAACAGAACTTGAACCCACCATCATCCTCCCGAGGTGGAACTAGCTTCCCTGCCGCTGATGTTGACCAATCAGCACAAGGCAGCATGAGGGTAGTTCACGCCCTGTTGGCTAATTAAAGCAAATTAGCATATAGAGAGCCAACACAGGGGGATCGGCAATACCTCTACAAATGAGTGTTCAGGAAAAAAAACTGTGCTGGAATCAGGAAGACAGCGCTATTCAGGTCAGCAAACCAGTTCAACTTATATGACCTAGTGACAGGTCCTCTTTAAAGGAATAGTGTCACGAAATTTTTTTTTTTAACATCAGTTTGGTTTTAGTCTTTTATTAAAAACTTTTATATTTATATGTGTGTTTGTGTTTTACTTTTTTTATTTTTACACTTTTTCTTCCCTATGGGGGCTGCCATTTTTTACTCCATTTCTGTATGTGTCGATTAACGACACATACAGACATGGAGTACGGCAGCACCAGTCCCATAGTGAATGCGAACGGGGCCCGTTCCATCCACTATGGTGTACGCCGTCTGTGTGGGAACGGCGCATGCGCCGCTCCCACACAGTCAAAGTTGAACTGTGCGCCGTCCGGCGCCATTTTCCTGTGAATCTAATTTATAATATTTCCTGACTCGTGAAAAAAATAAAAAAAATTAGAACAATGTTTAATCACCTACACACTAATTGTTTAACTAAAAAAAAATATACATTTTTTGCTAGCAAGACATTCCCTTTAAATAGCAAGTTTAACCAGAATTTATTTATACATGTAGAATTCCTACAAGAATACAGCATTAGGGGAGATTGATCAAAATGTATCCTGGCCTTCATTTAGAGTCATGATCAAATTCAGCCAAGCACATAATGGAAGCATTTGCTAGCATAGATTATAATTCTGTGTTCAATTTCCCTACAGCACCACCACATGGAAAATGAAGCATTACATGATGCCCATTGAAATCTATGAGGTATTCGTGTAATGCATGGATGCAACAGGTCCTCCAGAGAGAGAGATAGTCTTTGTAACCACTCTTTAACCCCTTAATGACCGCCGATAAGCCTTTTCACGGCGGTCATTAGTGGGCTTTATTCTGATGCAATAGCCTTTCTACGGCGCTGCATCAGAATAAAGTAAACAGAGCAGGGAGCTGTCAAATCTCTCTGCTCTCAGCTGCCAGATGTAGCTGGGGGCGTCCCTGCTCGAACGTGTGAGATCGATATCAGTATCGATCTCACCTGTTTAACCCTTCAGATGCGGTGCTCAATAGCGTGCACCGCATCTGAGTTGTTTTGGAGAGAGGGAGGGAGCTAGCTCCCTCTCATCCCACCGACACCCGGTGATAAGATCGCCGAGTGTCTGTGTCTTCTATGGCAGCCTAATAAAGGCCCCCAGGTCTGCCTGTCGTGAATGCCTGCTAGATCATGCCAGAGGCATGGCCAAGCAGATGCCTGTCTGTTTTAAACGGACAGGCAGTAATACACTGTAATACAAAAGTATTGCAGTGTATTATAATAGCTTTCGGATGATTTCATATTAAAGTCCCCTAGTAGGACTAGTATAAAAGTAAAAAAAAGGTCAATAAAGTTAATAAAAAAATGTTACAAAAAAAAAATGAAAAGCCCACTTTTCCCCTTACAAAATGCTTTACTATTAAAAAAAAACCACAATAAAGCAAAAAAGTTACACATTTGGTATCGCCGCATCCGTAACGACCGTGACTATAAAGCTGTTACATTATTTAACCCGCACGGTGAACGCCGTAAAAAATAAAATAAAAAACAATGGAAAAATTGCTGTTTTCTGTTAATCCTGACTTACAAAAAAAGTTAATAAAAGTTAATGAATAAATTATATGTACCCCAAAATAGTGCTATTAAAAAGTACAACTTGTCCCGCAAAAAACAAGACCTTATACAGCTATGTCGACGCAAAAATAAAAAAGTTATAGCTCTTCGAATGTGACGATGAAAAAGCATAAAAAATGGTTTGGTCATTAGGGCCCAGAAAGCAAGCAGGGGGAAGGGGTTAATCAGCAAATTGCTGGAGGTCTTGAATTGGGAGAATTCGCTCTAACTCAGAATGCCCTTATAGAGTACTTGAAATGAGTTTTTCTAAATCAGACAGGCCCTTTAACTAATTTTATTCAACAACATGGTGTAGTAATGTTTCTCCCATACTGAAAACGCAATGAAACGCAAAGTAATATAACAGAAATTCATACATCTATATTAAATGATAGTTATTTCTCATACACTTACTATTAGTTACTAGTTTCAATCAAGATTTCAGAAACAAATTATTTGCAAGACCACGAGAACCATTAAATATATTGAGTACAAGATTTTTTTTATACATACTGTATAATATTGTTAAAAACCAAATGCATTTTTCTTGATTTGATATGCAAAAACACTATTTCCCTACTCCATTGGTCTAATGCTCTAACAATAAGTTATTGTACCAGTCAATCCATGCCATTTCACTTCTTCATAGCGACTGGCAGGTAATTTCCTTACACTTACTTATTATATGAAATACATTAGAAAAGTAAAAAACCAGCAGTCGGTATTGTTTGTTGAAAAATCATAAATAAAACGATGAAGTCAAAGGACGCAAGTTCTGAAATCACATCACATCACATCAAGATACCTTTTGCCTAGAGAGTATTGTACAATAGAGCCCTTGCACCAGAATGCTTGCCTTCATTGAGCTGGGAATACAGATTGATTCCCTTTCGTCCTAGTTTCTATGGCAACAATATGATAGAGACAAGGCTAGATTTAGCAAGTGCGAGACTCAGTGAATATAAATTCCGCACATATGTACAATCTCTTTCTAGGCAAGACTAGTATATAAATATATTTATATGCAGATTGTACTTATTTCTATACACATTAATGCTTTCAATTGGTGATGTCTCTGGCTATGTTAAGTACGTTCAAGTCTGTCTGCTCTAAATATTCAATATTTTTCTTTGCATCTTCCTCAGATTACACCTTGGGGGTCATTTGTGTCCTAAGACTACTATATATTAAGCCCTTAGGGACGTGGCCTGTTTTGGATTTCAGAATGCAGCCTCATTTGTCAGTTCTGACTTGTGTCATTATATGTGGTAATAACTTTGAAATGCTTTTACTTATCCAATTGATTCTGAGATTGTTTTCTAGGGACACATTGAACTTTTTGACAGAGGCAAATTTTGGTCGATATGTTTACTCTTTATTTATATATTTTTTTTAAATCAATAATGTAAAGAATAATTGGAAAAATTTGCATTCTGGGGTGTCAATTCTGGTGTCCTTACCTTTGTAAATCCAAAACCTGTGAGTGTACCCTGATGTACTTTTGTACAGCTTATACATTACCACGGCATACCTTGCACTCTTACTTGACAGGTACAGGCGGAATTAAAGCCTCCCTTTAAAATGTACCAGGGACTCATCATTAGAAAGGTTTGTCTCTGGGTTGTAAGCTAAGGCAAACTTGGCAATGAAATGGTCTATTAGAAGCTGTATTTTAAACAAGTGGTCAAAACTGGGGTCATCTAGAGGTGGGCACAGCGCATTATCATTATAATGTAGGAACCTCAGGGTTGCTTCAAAGTGTGTCCTGGACATGGTCATGCAGTACATTGAGATATGGCACAATATATCTGTGCACTTGTAGGAACTAATAGTAAAC
Organism: Rhinoderma darwinii; assembly: GCF_050947455.1. NCBI lineage: Eukaryota > Metazoa > Chordata > Amphibia > Anura > Rhinodermatidae > Rhinoderma > Rhinoderma darwinii. Next base: position 135,806,981 of record NC_134688.1, read on the forward strand.
GAAACAAATAATACAAAAAAATTACAGGCTTACAAGTAGTACAAAAAAATTATAGGCGTACGAATAGTACAAAAAATGTACAAGTGTACAAATAGTACTAAAAATGTACTGGTGTACAAATTGTACTAAAACAATACTAGTGTACAAATAGTACTAATAACAACTAGGCGTACAAATAGTACTAAAAAACATCTGCCGTACAAATTGCACAAACAAATTACTGGTGTAATAATTCCGTGAGCACAGGGAGATGATGGGGTGAAGACGTTAAGGTTTCAAGGAGCTGATCACAGGGAGGTGATGACGTGAAAAATTGCTTGCGCACAATTTATGTACTGAAAATTGCAAAAATGATTACAGGTAGGTGATCACCGGGAGATGATGGGGGTGGTGACGTAATCACGAAGGTGATCACAGGGAGGTAACTACAGGGGGATGAAGAAATTGATGGTGTGGAGGTAATCACAGCTGGTGATCGCAAAGATGACGGGGATGATCAGACAGGCATGATGAGAGTGATTAAGGGTTAAAATGAGTAATGGGGATGATGTTGGGGCTGATCCCACCTAATAAAATACTAGAGAAATTATTTTACACAATCTGCTCTGCTCTTGCTCTGCTCTTTCTTCAACTGCCGCTTTGATTCAACTGCAATTATTAGAGCGTGTTCAGTAAGTTTGTGTCTCCTTTTTAGGCTTCTAAAGCTGTGATTGGTCAGACAGCATTGAGTGACTAATCCCAGTGATATTTGGGGGTGGACTGCTCTGATTGGTCCCCCTGTAGTTAGTAGTGATCGTCTGCTGTCAAGCTGGGTGTCACTTAACAGGGTGACCGCTTAAAGCGATCCTGTGACTGTACAGCAAATCACGCTAATCGCCTCTGACATACCTATATGTCCTGCTAGCGGGAAGCGGTTAAAGTATCATTTCACAGCTCAGGTCTTTAATGTACCACACTGAAAAGCAGCACTTAGTTCGTCCGATACCTCTGCCAGACAAAATGCTAGCTAGGGGCTGATGTACCATAAGTGCAGTGTGTGCAACTGCACAGGGGCACTATAGGTAGAGAAACCCATGGTCATCTATTTAAGATTGACATGGCTGATAAATTATTAGTGAATTTCAATTTACCAGAGAAATTGCCACACTACTGAAGAAGTTGCTTGAAAAGATCCCTTTGACAAGCACCGCAATCCTGACAAACTAACTGTTATAAAACAAGGGGCACACAGACTTTTCTTGCAATCACCTTTGGCAGGCACACCTTTTCCTTCTCAGCACTATAAGCAGGGGCGTAACTAGAAAACACTGGGCCCCATAGCAAACTCTTGACCCGCCCCCCCCCCCGGGTGCCACAAGCAGCCCCCCCTTATAAATAGTGCCCCGTGTAGAATGTGCCATACAGCCCCCCTGTAGACAGTGGTATATAGTCCTCTATAGAACCAACCTCAGTACATAAATACATCCCCAGAACCAAGCTCAGTATATATATACACAGAACCAAAACCAATCTCATACGTATATACAGCACAAGAACCAAGCTCAGTACTTACATACAGCATCAGAACAAAGATCAATACATATATACAACACCAGGACAAATACAGCTCAATTTAGTGCAACCCCTGCCGTATACGTTTGTACAGCGTAAAACTACGGCCCCCAGCATGGCCCGAACAATGGTAAGGATATGCTGGGTGATGCTGTTTCACAAAAAATAAATCATATCATAATCATACCACCCATCATCTCGTTGCAGAACATACAGTGACTACAGTGCTGATTAGAGGCAGAATAAACATTTACATAAAGTCACTCACCGGTAACGTCTCAGATTCTATTATTGTTTACATTAAAAAAATCTAATAACCTATACATTTTACATGGTTTCAATAGCTTATCAATTCTATTATATAAACAAGAAGCACTATGACCCAAGCTGTTTCACATTCAGTGTCATATAATATATTTTCTCTATACAAAGATATAATAAATGCATTCATATTGCTGATCCAGAACAGAACAGAACTTGCTTTTGGTCATTTGCATTCTGGGAAGTCTCCTCTTTACACTAGGCACTTTACAATAGCTATTGTATGTGTCTAATGACAAGTTTGTTGACTGTTTCCAATGACAACCATTACAATTGTGAATGCTGCTCAGGATCAGTGACACATAAGTAATGCAATCTACTTACAAAATTATCCAACTTTTTAAGTAGATTAATTCTATTTAAAAGTGTAAAGTGGTTCTCAAAGATAAACATGCCCTTAAGTCCATATTTTTCATTAATCTGTGTTCAAAACATGAGTGTCTGGTTTCTTTCTACAGGAAATGTTGTTTGGGAATCATTCTACTATGTATTAATCTCAGTTACAAGAAACACTTTAGCTATTATCATACAAATCATTGCACCTCACTTATCAAAGTATTTTGTAATGTAGGATCTCATCTGTATCAATAAAACTGAAGGTACGCTGCTTGTTTTCTAAGTGAAAGTGCTGTATAGCTATTCAATCTTTATTAATAACCTCCAATTATATTATAAAAGTAAAGTACAGAAACAAATAGATGACAGGGATAATACAACATTGTCTTCTGACATTAAATAAAAGTGTAATAATGGTGTGAGCACACCTACTGTATATGAGCCGTTTTGATCAGCTATGTGAAAACAGTAATATATTATAGGTTAATAGTTTTTTCCAGTCTATCTTTTCAGATATGGCTGTCTTACTGCCTGAAGTTATATCTTGAAGCCTAACTCTACTGAAGCTTGAAGTTAGCCCTTAGAGTTTTCCTCTAATGAAGCAAGTAGTTCATGTCTGGAGCAATGATGTGCCTAATTTTATTCTTATACACTATACAAGTCACTTGTTGTACTTATATAAGTCACACCACAGGCACAACTGTCTTGAGATACTTCAACATTATTTCCACATGGTAGAACAGTACTGGGAATTAGCACAATTTATTCCCTGATTACAAGACGATTAGAAACAAATCTAAAGCTTCACAAAAATCTCCAACCTTATCATGGCACCCTAGGGACAGACGAGACGGTTTTATGGGTTTCAACTTCTTCTCTCGGATCTGCTGCTGCTGCTTTACAGCCACTCATCAAGTAGTTGCTAGACTTGTCACCTATTGTATTCTTTATCACCACTAAAAAAAGCTTGGACTTTGCAGATACCAAATTAAAGTTATCAATTTTATTTCCGTGCACACATATTGTAATCAGTCCCTGAAACCCAGGGGTGCTCACAATCTAATTTAATTATATCTGACAAACAGAAACTAAAGAACTACACACAAACATTTTCCTTAATGGGGTTGCCCCATGTATTTATACGACTTTTCTCTGACAGATCCCACAAAATGTAAATATTTTTCAATTGGAATATTTAAAAAAAAAATGCTTGTGTGTCTAGATATTGCTGTTACATAATTTTTATGGCGCCCCCTGGTGTTCTTTTGATTCCCACCTGATGTGTCTAGTGGCGTTGAGGAGAACCTGCTACTAGTGCTCTGATTCTTACTGGCAGACCTTCACTGTTGCAGGAATCCCTCTGCCACCTGTAGGAAGATATAGTCAGTTGGACAGAGCTACTGGGCATGAATGTCCACCAGGACATTAGCGGGAATAAAAATAACCTGAGGTGGTGCCACAACAATGTCACAGAAATATCTAGACACAGGAGCATTTTTTTTTTTAAATGATTCTAACTGAAAAGTAGTTATGTTTTGCAAGATATAACAGAGAAATTGAGTATTTAATTGTTGGTAAAACCGCTTTTAAATATGCTGATGTAGTCAGCCTTACCTAGGACCAAAATAATATTTAGGGCTAAAAACCTCTTGACAAACATAGCTATAAGGCCGGATTCACGTGGGCATTGCGCATCTCGGACGTGAAAAACGAGGTGCATCCGTGCTCTGTGCTGCGGGATGCGATATCACGCATCCCCCATAGACTAGAGACTATGGAGGGATGTGTGAAGCCTGAAAAAATAGGACATGTCCTTTTCTCTCCTTGACCCTTCACACGGTCCATTGAAAAAACGCCTGTGTGAACTATATAGGTCCGTGTGATGGCCGTTGTTTCAACGGCCGTCACATCGATATTTAACACATTCATGTGAATAAGGCCTAAGGGGAATGGGGTGGCATTGATTAATTACTTATAATTGATCACATACCATCTGTATGGACAGGCTACATATATTTATTTCTATATTAGTAGTGTATCCACATACAGTAAAAGTATTGCATTCACAAAACCTACTCTATGGAGCCAGGTAAATAAACATTGGCTTTACTTGCAGAACCCCAATGGGTGATAGCATTTTTGCCATACTATATATTACACATTGGAGACTAATTCATTGCTCAGTAAGGCTTCGTTCACATCTGCATTGGGACTCCGTTCATGGGTTCCGTCTGAGCTTTCCGTCAGGGGAACCCATGAATGGAATCCTTGCACAACGGTGACAAACAGGAAACCATTTGCACTGGATCAGTCAACCTATGGTTTCCGTTTGTTTAAGTTTGGATTCCGTTCATGGGTTCCCCTGCGGAAGCTCAGACGGAACCCATGAACGGAGTCCCGACGCAGATGTGAACGAAGCCTAATATGTACTCGGTTTTATAAACACTTTTATACATACACCATCATCCACTGCATAATTCCAAGCGTGTAATCTTGCCTTTACCTACTAAGTGATTAAACTATAAGTGATTCCAGTAGTGGTCATGTTAGCAGGATGTTAGAAGGCATTTTTGCCATGAGCCTTTTGAGGCTAGAATGGTTATGAACTTGGTAAAATGTATTTTCAGTGAATCGATTTAAGGGAAGTATCTTAGTCTTCGGCTCCTTTTGTTAATAAAACATTACTCATAGGAATTGATTAAAACAACGCATTTATAGGATTGTATGTGATCTTACACTCACGTTTATTTTAAACCATTGTTTAAAATGATGCAAAATTGTAGAAATTAAACACAAATTCATAGGTTTTGGGATAAACTTGTTTCAAGCAACATATGCAATCCCTTAAAAGTAAGCAAAGTGATATATTCTGAAAGCAGTTCGCCAAATTCAAATGTAACTCTATATCTGCAGTAACCAGACAGATATGTGTATTTGATATACAGGGATTGTGAATGCTAGTTTTAAACCTATTTCTAATGGCCTTGTGTTTTGAGTGATAAAATCAGGGAATATTAACCTTGAAGGCATGTCCGCATTGGACAGTTCATACTTGCTCCTGATCCCTTGACAAAAAGCTGATGACTGGGTCCCCCAGCTAGGACCAACAGCGATCAGCTGTAATCTGCATGGAAACCTAGCAGTAAGTGTTCATGTCCCTGCAGTGCCATCACAGGGGTAGTAAGCATTGCACAGCGTCCATTTAAATCAATAAGTTGTCTGCGTAATTCAGGACTGGTCCTCCAGAGCAAGAGATGATGTTTGTAACCACCTGAGGATTCTGATCCCCCTCTATTAAGCTAGAAGAGAAAAAACAAAGCACGGTGCCAAATGGTGCAGGTCACCCAGAGAGGGAAGGAAATAGGATGAGAACAGTAATGCGCTCACCTTGGGATGTTGTGCAAACACAGGCACAACTCTAGGAACAGCAAAAAACACAATAATCATTATATAGCTGCAGCCAAGGTCCAAACTAGCAACAGAAACTGTTGCCACAAAACTTGGAGGGAATGGTTAAGAAGAAAAAAACAGGACTCCAAATTGGCGCTGCTATAAAAAACGGTAATCCGGCATAGTAATAAATAAATACCAATTTAATAAAGGCTACGCGATTCGACGCTGGTCAAGCGTCTTCATCATCGCACATATTTTCACATCACTTTTCAAAGGTGACAAGAGACGAGAAAAGTTGAAAATTTCAGTTAAAAAATGGCGAGTGCCAAAATTTGCAACTTTTTTCCGCAACATAGAAAAAGCCATTAAATTACCCCCTTTGTCTTGTATTTGAATTAGAAAACCCATTTTTAAATATTCTATTATGGAATTCGAAGTTACCAGAGGAGAGTCGCTGTCGGAGGCAGATACAGAAAGCAGAGGTCCCCTGTGCACGAACAGGATATGGGCCCCTTGCTACTCAATACAAATATAGCAGCTGCTAAATTGCATGCCGGGCGCTCTACGTTAATAGCATAGTGCGCAATAGCGCTTTACGCTACTTGCATAGTGTGGCCATTCTTGTTCAAAGTGAATGATCGGCGAGCTATGCAAATACCACTGTCATGTGCAACTGCTATATCTGTAACTCATCTTAGAGCACCCCTTGTGTGTTCCACCAGTAATTGTGAGCTATGCGGGCCCCTGTTACTATAGTAACAGACTGTACTTACCTTCCTGGTTCCGGATCGCAGCGGAGGTCCTGATGTCAAGCGCTATGCGCCGCGCACAACATCGAGAGGACAGAACTTCCACCGCGGCTGAAGAGGAAGGTAAGATTAGCCCCGACTGGCGGGGTCCGACTCCCGGGACCCGCCAATCAGCTGTTTTGAAGGGCCCGCAGCACTCGTACGAGAGCTGCTCCCCTTCATTCCTGTCACACTGTGAATCGGTGTCGGCGATTCACAGTGTGAGCGAGTAGTGAAATGAAGGGGCCGCAGCTCTCATACGAGTGCTGCGGCCCCTTCAAAACAGCTGATTGGCTGGTCCCGGGAGACGGACCCCGACACATCAGCTATTGATGGCCTATCCTGAGGATAGGCCATCAATGTTTAGGGACTTTAAGCCTGCGATGTAGCAGGCTTAGAGGGCCCATTAGACAGGATCACAGATTGTGTGAGCCTGTCTGATGGGCCCTGTATATAAGCCTACCACAAGGTAGGCTTAGATACAGGACCCCAGCACACAGTATATACTTATACTTGTACTTATACAGTATAAGATTACTGTCTGCTGGACCCTGTATTTAAGCCTAACTTGTGGTAGGCTTAGATACAGGGTCCCACAGACAGTATCAAGCATGGGCCATGTATCTAAGCCTAACACGTGTTACTAATCGGTTTTTTTGTGTGTTTTCTTACAGGTTCGGTCGTTGGACTACATCGGATTCCAGGACTACTTCAATGACGGCTTTTTTTTAATTATCAATAAAATGGTTAATGAGGGTTGTGTGTTTTTTTTTTTATTTCAATAAAATATTTTTTCTATGTCTGTGTTTTTTTTTAAACTATGTTACTACCGCCTTAGTAATGACCGCCGGCTGATTGACAGCGTCCATTGCTAAGGCGGGGCTTAGTGTTAGCCGGTGCAGAGGCCCCTTTATTACCCCGGTACCCACCTCCACCAGGGGTGCTGGGAAGAGCCGGGTACGATCCAGTACTCGACCATCTGTAGTGATGGTCGGGCACTGGGGTGGCCGCAGGTTGGTATTATCAGGAGGGGAAAGGCCAAAAACAGTGGCCCTTCCCACCCTGGTAATGCTAGGCTGCTGCTGCTGCTTTATTGTATCTGGCTGGTTATGAAAAATGGGGGGGACCCCACGTCATTTTAAAGAAATAAAATAAAAAATAATTGGAAAGAACGATGTCGAGTCCCCCCCCCAATTTTCATAACCAGCCAGATACAACACAGCAGCAGCCTAGCATTACCAGGGTGGTAGGTGCCACTGTTTTTGGCCTTCCCCAGCCTAATACTACCAGCCTGCGGCCACTCCGGTGCCTGACCGTCACTACAGATGGTCGGGTACTGGTTCGTACCCGGCTCTTCCCAGCACCCCTGGTGGCGGTCGGTACCGGAGTAATAATGGGGGTTAGTGTTGGCCTCTGCACCTGCTAACATTAAACCCTGCCTTAGTAATGAAGGTTGTCAATCAGCCGGCGGCCATTACTAAGGCAGTAATAATAAAGTTTAAAAAGATACAAGCACATAGAAAAAATATTTTATTGAAATAAAAAAACAACCCTCATTAACCATTTTATTGAGAATAAAAAAACGCCGTCATTGAAGTTGTCCTCGTATCCGAAGTCCAACAACCGAACCTGTAAAAAAACACAAACACACAAAAATAATCAGTAACACAAAGAAGCAAAATTATTCTTACCTTTCCTGGGTCCAGCGCTGGAGACGCAATGTCAGCGAGCTGAGTCCTGTATCTAATCCGATCATGTGTGATACTGTCTGCTGGGCCCTATATCTAATCCAACCATGTGTGATACTGTCTGCTGAGCCACTGTATCTAATCCTATCATGTGTGATACTGCCTTCTGAGCCACTGTATCTAATCCTATCATGTGTGATACTGTCTGCTCAGCCACTGTATCTAATCCTATCATGTGTGATACTTTCTGCTGAGCCACTGTATCTAATCCTATCATGTGTGATACTGTCTGCTGAGCCACTGTATCTAATCCTATCATGTGTGATACTGTCTGCTGAGCCACTGTATCTAATCCTATCATGTGTGATACTGTCTGCTGGGCCCTATCTCTAATCCTATCGTGTGATACTGTCTGCTGAGTCATTGTATCTAATCCTATCATGTGTGACACTGTCTGCTCAGCCACTGTATCTAATCCTATCATGTGTGATACTATCTGCTCAGCCACTGTATCTAATCCTATCATGTGTGATACTGTCTGCTCAGCCACTGTATCTAATCCTATCATGTGTGATACTGTCTGCTCAGCCACTGTATCTAATCCTATCATGTGTGATACTGTCTGCTGAGCCAATGTATCTAATCCTATCCATAGTTGATAGGGTCGTAGTGCTATAAATTTGCTGTCTCTTATACACACACAATTTTTTTTGGGGCAGACACATATGTATTGGGGCCATTTCCCCTGACATTTTAAGTCCTTAGTGATGCCCCTGGCTGCTAGTGCTGCATTGTTGGGTCACTTAGGAGACCCAGCGATGCAGCTGAAAGCTGCGGACCGTTGGCCATGAGAAGTTTGCGGGAGGGGGGCCCAATAAGAACTTTTGCATCGGGGCCCATGAGCCTTTAGCTACGCCCCTGCTGGTTGCTGAAGGTAAAGGAAACACTTGCTACTTGGCTCCTCAACAGATTACAGCTTGATTGTTAGCGGGACACCCTGTGATCAGCTTAATGTCAAGGGACTCTTCTAACAAAAAGGAATTTCCAAAACAGGAAATTCAATACTAGTGCAAGGGAAAGGTGAAGCAGTTGCCAAAAACAAACAATACATTTGCACAAGCTTTGAAGAATAGTACAATATTTATTGAATTAGGAAGAATTGTTTATTTTCATATGATGGTCAATATTTTTGGGACATTTACAAAGGCATTGACATATTAGGCTATGTTCACACCTGCGTCGGGTCATTTCATTGTTCTACAGAACAAGGTTATACCAGAAGCAACAGTTCCCCCCAGGCCGCACCACAGACAGGTGTGGGCCGGGGGGCATGCCCTATTCGCCAGTTCTCCAGTAGAAGTTTAGGGCCTCGGCCGACAGTTGCTGCAGTGGCAATACTACCACTATAGTGCCCGTGGTATGAGGGGGCCTGTGCTGCCCGGCACATAACATTTATGGGCTGAGCGGCACGGGCGCCCTCATGCCCAGTTGGGTCGCCAGCTGCGTGGGGGCCCTGGTGTTGGCAACTGCCACATTCAATTGTATCTGCGTCTTCAGGATGTAGATACAATTGAATATTAGAACCCTGCTCTGATGACGTCACTGGACCACACCGGCCTACTCAAGGGTCCCGTCTCGGCATCTCAGGGCTTTGTCGCTGGAGCGGGGCTAGGTGAGTACAAGTTTTTTTTTTTATTATTTGTTTGTGGGGCTGTGTGGCACTATCTACAAGGGGGGCTGTGTGGCACTGTCTATGCGGGGGGCATTTGGCACTATCTGAAAGGGGGGTTGAGTGTGGCAGTTTATATACTTCCATTTTCAAAACTTCACAGTTGTCCATATTTCAGTGCCCTGTCGTGGTCCCGGAAGTGGAGCTTCTCCCCTTAGCTATGACGTTGTGACACAGTACCTCCCTCCCCTTCTCTGTCAGTGGCTCAGTTTGTTAGATAAGCCAGCCCATTTTTCTGTCATGGCTGGAAGACAGTAGCCCCCTGTAATAAAGACGGCTCACACTGAAAGAGGATAGCTCCTTGCTAACAGTCAAGGGGGAGGGATAATAGGTAATAAGGAGAACAGGAGGAGGAGGGACGCTTACAGACTAGACAGGGGGCTAGTATTTCAGCTGTCACAGAGAAGGGGCTTGCTGCCTGGCTCTGTTCATTAGGTAAGCCATCACATCACGGATGCACAGAGAAAGAGGAGAGCAACTTGCATCCTGAGGCTGTGTCAACACATCACAGTTAAGGGGAGACACTTCCAGGACCACGAGAGGGCATGGAAATCTTGACATCTGCGCAGTTTTGAAAATAAACATATATTAATAAGTGTCTTCATTTTACAATGCTATGCAAGTAGGTAGATTATCTGGCATCGGACAACCTCTTTAGGGACTTTTTATAGTTATTCTAGCACTGTATTAGAGATTGTACGTGCTTCTCGGCCTTTTGGCTAAGATCAAGTGTAGTATCTGCTCAAGCTGAGGTTAGTAATCATCCTTGCCGGTGGTTGATGGGCCATCGTAGGGGGATGACAGAACGCCGAGGTGAGGGCAGGGAACCACAACGGTCATCACTCTGGTGTACACACTTGGTTTAAAGGTACCATTTGTAGGTGACCAGGCGACCGCCGGATCGAGGTCAGGAGGTCGGGTAGTTTGGAAGCCCGAGTTGCTATGTGCCCCAGGGCTGGTGACCCTGGGGTGCCCTAACTCACTGGGGGTGGGATCCCACTGAGTGAAGGCACATTTGCACGCACTCCTATTTCACACTTCTGAGCACACACCTTTATTCTCCCGGCCTTCTGGCTGGGAGATGAGGAATTTTTTATACCTGGCGGATGTCCAGGCTGTATCACAGCGCACATCCACTTATTTAATTTTGTTTTTTCACTGTGTGTTTGTCACGTTTGTCACAAGGATTTTGGGATGTGGTGCCCTTTTGGGACCCTCCTGAGGTCCTGTTTACATCAGCGTTGGGTTCCATTCATCGGTTCCGGATGACCTTTCCGTCGGAGGAACTGATGCACAGAATGCCAAACGGAAACCATAGCGTCTGTTTGCATTACCATTGATTTCCGTTTGTGTTCGCTCCGTAAAGTTTCCAATTTTTTCACGGAAACAATAGCGTAGTCGACTACGCTATTGTTTCCATGAAAAAGATGGAAAATTTACATCTCGGAAACAAACGTAAACACACTGCAATGGAAGCATTACCATTTAAATCAATGGTAATGCAAACGGAAGCTATGTTTTCCGTTTGGCTTTCCGTTCAGAGGTTCCTCCGACGGAAAGGTCGACCAGAACCTATGAACGGAAGCGAACGCTGATGTGAACAGGCCCAAATATGATGTCTTTGCATCACTGTAAAATTCCTTTGTGACATTTGTTTTTACTGTCGGTATTGTACAAGCATAAAAAGATAAATGGTTAACTCCTGTAGGAAAAAAAAAATCTATCTAGTATCGATCTGATATCTATTTTTATCTATCAAACTATTTATTATCTATCTCATCTATCCATCTATCAATGATTCTGTCTATTGTGCATTTCATCTATCAATTTATCCATTAATCAATCTATCCATCTATATTTATAAAAGTGAGAGAGAGAGAGAGAGAGAGAGAGAGAGAGAGAGAGAGAGGGGGAGAACATGGACATCTGTTGGACCCTACAAATGGTATTTGGTTTTGCTTTAACAAAAAATATATTATCAGAAATCTAAAAAAAATGAGAGGGGGGGTGTGGCTAACAGTGCATGAAGTCGGACTCCGAGCTCCTGCCTGAACGGCGATTATAGCGACACTACGCGGCTCATTAGCCTTGAAAAACCTTTCCACCTTACCCTTGATATACCTGGGACCCATTACAGCATGGTGAGAGGAAGGAAAAAGAAAAGCCCTTTGAAATTGACAAAAATTTTCCCGGCTTCTGATCCCTCCCAACATGGCGCCACTCGCCGAACTGTAGGAAGAACGGCTGAATCTCTCCTACAACCGCAACAGGAGGTCTCTCCACTTGTGGGGGATCTCCTCTTATCTGAATCCCTGCTCTCTCTGGAATCGTCTCAAAGTGTTCCTGCCTCTCCGGTGATGCCTTACACTCATATGGACGATTTGAACCTTCAGAACGCCATTGCACATGGAAGCCCATGTACTCAGGTACATAAAGCAACTTATTCTATCTCCTCTTTGCATGCAACTCCTATTGCGTGGGATGAATGCTCAGAACTTCCTTCATCCCCTCCCTTGATATCCCCTGCACCTCTTATTCCAGAAACCCCTGTGACTGTAGCCACTATGAAACTTCTGTTGGCTGACTTGCATAAATCACTAAACAGTGATCTGTTGAAAGCACTGGGGAAACTTCAAACAGAGGTTACATCAATAGGAGAACGTACCTCGCACATAGAGCATAAAATTTCAGAACGCACTGCAGCCCACAATGATATTGTGGATGTATCTACTGCTATGGAAGAGGATCTTAAATCTCCTAAAGCTAAACTTATGTTGAAGCCCGTTCCAGGAGGAACAACCTGAGGTTCAGGGTTATTCCTGAGCTATTTAAGGCAGACCAACTTACAGCATTTATGGTGGACTTCTTCACTAGCTTTCTCCCGTCTGCCTCTCCAACGGATCTAACCATTGACAGGGCCCATCGCTGTTGCCTTCCTCTGTTCCGATGAATGTAATAGTACGCATCCAGTTTTTTCACAGTAAAGAAAGATTAGTGGAAGCTTCTCGCTCTGAACGCACATTACCTCCAATTTTTCAACAGATCTCCATATTTGCAGAGCTTTCTGTGGCGACCCTAGCCAGGAGGAGAGCATTTGCTCACAGCACCAAGATTCTTAGAGCTCAGGGCATACCATATAGATGGGGCTTCCCGGTCAACCTCGTCATATCCAAAAATGGCACCAAGATCGTGGCCAATTCTCCGGAGGATGTGGCGTGACTCTGCAAGGAGTGGGATCTACTAATTTATTCTGACTCCCCGCCACGAGGGACCGGGTCAGTTCCCATCCACTCTATCTACGAAATGGTAGACCGTGTCACGCAGTAAAAAGAAGGTGACTTGACCATTTGATCATCACTCTGTTCATCCTCCAAGTCCCAGTGAGAGTGAGGACTTTCTGACTTACCTTTTCTCTCCTTAGGTTTGCACATAGGCATGAAGTTAAATGCCGTGTATGCCATGTTATTTTCTTTTAATTACTGGTATGTTTTACCTGGACCCCAATTTAGAATGTAACTCTGTACGTGGGGTTTCTTGGCTTGGATGTGCCCAGACTCCCGGAGACTTTTCACTGTTTTGTTGTTTTAGTTGCACTTGGTTGAGCCCTTGCCTCTGGATATAGTTTTATCTTGCTTCCAGAATAAGTTGTTATCCTATTCATGAACCTCGCATTGTTGCTGCTATAGAGACTCTCATTTTCTTGATGGTTGACTGTTTAGTCGGACCTATGCAATTCTCACATTTGTCAATGGTCTTTAAGATTGTTTCACATAATGTTAAGGGATTCAATTCCCCATTCAAACTCTCTAAATTGTGGTCTGAAGCTCTGCTTTCACATGTGAATATATTATGTATCCAAGAAACACATCTTAATAAAGATGATATTCATAGGCTTAAACACAAAAAGCTCCCGCACATTTTCTCTGCTCCAGCCACAGGTGAAAAGTGTGGAGTTTGCTGTAAAGGACTCAGTCACTTTCCATCTACAAAATGCACTTATTGATGAGCAGGGTCGTTATGTTATGCTATTGTGTCGTATTAACAATATCCAGTATACTGTTCTATCTGTACATGCCCCTAACTTTAAACAACGCAGTTTTTTGCGTAGGATGATCTCTTTGGCAAATCAACATAAGAAAGGTTCATTGATATTGGTAGGGGACTTTAATTTGACATTGTGGCCTACCATTGACTCTACATCCGTTATGCATTGCAAAGAACCTACTCCAGCTTTTACCCCTTTCTACAAACATGGCCTTTTTGATGTCTGGAGATTGCATCAATATAGTGACCGCGACTACACCTTTTATTCTAATTCGCACAGGGTTTATACTAGAATTGACTTCTTTCTTGTAGATAAGGATCTCATAAATTGAATTCACTCTGATTTCATTGTCAATACAGGAAAACTTTAATAGACCGCAAGATTCAGTCTGGCGTCTTAATCATTTTGTTCTTCATCACCCCAAATACACTTTCCAGTCCAAATTTCACCTAGAGGAATATTTTTCCTACAACGATAATGGTCAGGTTAAGGACGTCACTTTGTGGTGTTCCCACAAAGCCACTATCAGAGGTCACTTCATAAAGATTGCCTCTCACATTAAAAAGTCCCCAAAGCAAACAGAATGTCAATTACTCTTGAGGTTGAACACCTTACATAGACTAAATAAAACGTCCTATTCTGACGCATGTGCGGCAGAGATCTCTGATCTTAATCATCAGTTACACAAATTGAATATTGAATGTCCATAAGTATGACTTGGCATTATGGAAATTTAAAATGACATTCTATTTGAGCGGCAACAAATCTGGGTCGTTATTGGTCAAACAACTTAAAGCACACAATGCTAAATCCCGGATCCCATTTATATATAACACCTAAAAGGATCAATAATGGACCCTAGGGGGATAGCTAATAAATTGGCTGAATATTACAAGTCACTTTAAAATTTAAAGAATGATCCCCTTACCATTCAAACCTCAATTGATTAAATTAAAAATGTCCTAGCCCAATTGGATTTGCCCTCCATTTCACCTACCCAACTACAAAGTATATCTATACCCATATCTGAGGAGGAAATCCTCAAGGCCATATCGTCACTTAAAGCCCATAAGTCCCCTGGACCTGATAGTCTTTCCAATGAGTACTTTGAGACATATAAAAATACTTTGGCTTCCTATCTGGCTAGAACGTTTAATGAGGTCATTAAAAATGAAGCCTTTCCCCTGAAATGCTCAAAGTAGTCGCGTTACCCAATCTCCGGATGTCCCTTCCCATTTTCGCCCCATTTCCCTACTGAATATGGACCTAAAAATCTACGCGAAAATTATGTTAGGCAAGCTCGCGGACATCCTCCCCCAATTGATCAGTCCTGACCAAGTGGGATTTGTTAAAAGGTAGACAAACAGTGGATGGTACTCGGAGGTTTATAAATATTTTCTCAGAAGCTGAGGTTCAGCGAACACCTTCTCTGCTCCTCACTCTGGATGCAGAGAAGGCGTTCGATCGCGTCCACTGGGGATACTTGTGGGAAGTATTGGGTAAGTTTGGAATTCAAAATTCCTTCCTGTGTGCTATTATGGCCTTGTATACATTTCCCTCCGCCCAGGTGTATACCAAAGGTGTGCTGTCTACCCCATTTTCCATAACCAACGATACCAGACAGGGTTGACCCTCATCACCCATGATATTCTCTATAGTCATGGAGCCATTTGCTACAACAGTAAAAATGTCACCACATATCAAAGGAGTTTTATTAGGCCCTACCGAACATCGTATAGGTCTCTTGCGGATGACGTCATATTGAGCTTATCCTCCCCTAGAGATACCTTACCTCATGTGTTCAAGTTCATCCAGGAGTTTGGAAAGATCAGCTACTATAAAGTTAATGTCTCTAAATCCTTAATTCTAAATATGGGTATCCCCAAACTTACACAGATGAAATTACAAAGTGAATTTCCCTTTAAATGGTCTGATGGAGCAATACTTACTTGGGCATCTTTCTCACATATCCATGTAGCAAACTGGTATCTATCAATTATAATACTTTGATGCAAACCTTAAATAAAGATGTCTTATCTTACTCCAGGTATCCTTTGTCCTGGATGGGCCGCATATCAGCATCTAAAATGTTTTTGCTTCCTAAAGTGCTCTACTATTTTCGGAAGCTTCCAATCCCACTTCCCAAATCTCTGTTAGGGCGCATACAAACGGTTTTTATGGGATTTATTTGGAATGGTAAAAGGGCGAGAGTTACAGCGAAAACACTGCATTTGCCTGTAGATAAGGGAGATTTGAGTTATCCGAATATCACTGCTTACTGTTATGCGACTATCCTGGATCAACTGAAACATTGGTGGATATGTGACTTGAATAAACGTTGGATGGAGGTTGAGGCTCACATACTAAAATGCCCTGACTTGAGAGTTATATTGGGCTCTTCTAGGATGGAGTAACGTTTGATTGGCAATTTACCACCCACAATTGAAGCGACTCTTCAGGTGTGGATAGGAATGTCTAATAATGCCTCTATTCTCCCACTTAGGCGTAGTATTGTTTCTTTAGATATTGTGCAGCGCTGTATCCCTAACTTGAATTTCTCTGACTGGATTTGTAAGGTTATTTTCTCATTGGATCTATTGTATGAAAACAACCTTTTATTACCCTTTTCTACACTAATATCCATGTATAATCTACAGTCTAATGATTTTCGTAAGTATCTCCAGCTAAGGCATTTTTTTTCTTCTGTTAAACTTGAAACTACTGGTCCTCTTTCCAGATATGAACAATACTTATACAATCCTAAACTGACGTCCAAGGGTATTTCTAAAGCCTATGGGGCACTCCACCAGCAGGGAACTTCTCCCTCTACACTTAATTTCAAATAAAAATGGGAATTAGAACTAGGGTGCTTATTTAGTTCTAAACAATGGGAGGTGGCATTTCAAATTTGCTCCAAGTCGTCTCGTTGTGTGAATCATCTGGAAGCTTCACGGAAGCTGCTATATAGATGGTACATGATTCCATACCGCTTGTCTAAATTGTTCCCCAACGTTTCTCACTACTGCTGGCGCTTTCAAGATTCCATTGCTACTCTATTACATGTATGGTGAAGGTGTTATCCCCTTCTGGACAGAGATACAAGAATTGTTATATGATATCCTTGGCTTTCCTGTTCCTTGGGGACCGGAGGTAGCTCTTCTTTCCCTGAAATTAGATGATTTTGATAATGAGTACAGCACAATTATAGCTCATGTGCTGACAGTAGCAAGAACAAGTATTGCCCAGAGATGAAAAAGTACTACTATTCCGGATAGAGTAGAAATTATACGGAAAGTTCAATATAATTGTATTATGGAAGATCTCATTTCAACGAGACTGCATGCATTACAGATATTTACATACAAATGCAGGGCCGCCATCAGGAATTTCAGGGCCCCCTACAGCTAAATTTTCTGGGCCCCCCTACCATGGCACCGCCTGTTAACGGTACTCCGTCCAGCACTATATCATGGTACCCAGGGCCACCATCAGGGGGGGTATTATGGGTACTGATGTGAGAGGCCCGGCCAAACCTAATTGAAAGGGGGGCCCGGAAAACTGCCGCGACTTGCCTTTGGTAGAAAAAAACAGGCCCCTGCAATGGGGCCCGTTTTTTTCACCAAAAGAATGTCGTGAGCTGCGGGCCCCCCTTTCAATTAGGTTTGGCCGGGCCTCTCACATCAGTACCCCGAATACCCCCCCTGATGGCGGCCCTGGGTAGCATAGGGGTCGTCATGGGGGCCGTCAAACACTGCCGCCCGTGCGACCGATCGCGCGCACCCGCAAACTCCCGCGCATGCGCACCCGCGACCGCCTGGAACCGCGCACCGAATTTTGAGGCAGATTTTGACCTGCCCACACTATCTTGCCGCGTTTTTTGCCCGCGGCGATTGAGGACAGCAGACAAAAAACGCAGGAAAAAATGCATTTTCTGCCTCCTATTGATTTCGATGGGAGGTCAGAGGCGGAACCGCGGCAAGAAAGGACGTGCTGCTTTTTCTTTTTTCCGCGACTGCCTCCCATTGATTTCAGATTAAATCAATGGGAGGCGGTTTTGGAAGTTGTTTGGTGCTGATTCTGACGCAGTGTCCGAGTCAATATCAAGGCCCAAAAACTCTGTGAACTGGGCCTTATTGTTAGGGCTTATTCAGACGAACGTGTAATACATCCGTGCAACGCGCGTGATTTTCACGCGCCTCGCACGGACCTATGTTACTCTATGGGGCCGTTCAGACTGTCAGTGATTTTCATGCAGCGTGTCCGTGTGTCCGCTGCGTAAAACTCACGACATGTCCGATATTTGTGCATTGTTCGCGCATCACGCACCCATTGAAGTCAAAGGGTGCGTGAAAATCACGCCCAGCACTTCCGCAGCCGTATAAACTATGAATGAAAACAGAAAAGCACCACGTGCTACAAACATACAAACAGAGTGTCATAATGATGGCGGCTGCGCGAAAATCACGCAGCCGCGCATCATACGCTGCTGACACACAGAGCTGTTATGGACCTTTTGCATGCGCAAAACGCCACGTTTTTGCGCACACAAAAAGCACACGCTTGTGTGAATCCGGCCTTAGGGTAGGAACACAACAGGCATGAACACTGCGGATTTTATGCAACACATTTTATTGTGGAAAATCCGCAGCGTATTACAGTCGCAGCAGAGTGGATGAGGTTTGAACAAATCTCATCCACACGCTGCAAAAATAATGGACCTGCAGTGTGGCTTTTTAAGCCGCAGCATGTCAATGTATTCTGTGGAATCGCTGCTCCTCTGTTGCGGAAATGCTGCGGTTCTGCCGCAAAAAGCACACATGAGAAAAAAAAAAAAGGCACTTTTTTAAATTTATAAAAAAGTTTAGACTTGCCCCGGCCGTAGTCCTGGTGACGCGATCCTCTATTCTTAGCGCAGCCCGGCCTCCTGTCATGACGTTTCATCCCATGTGACTGCTGCAGGTCACATGGTCTACAACGTCATCCCAGGAGGCGGGGCTACGTTCAGAAGAGAGAGATGCGTCACCTAAACTACGGCCGGGGCAAGTCGAAACTTTTTTTTCCCTGCAGGATTCCCGCAGCGGACACGCCTCACGAAACCTGCGCCACTATTTGGTGCGGTTTTGCTGGCGGAATTCCCTGCGGCTACCGGGGCGGATAAGCTGTGTAGTTTTACTCAGCATATCCGCCTAGTGTGTTCCTACCCTTATGATGTCGCTCCTGGAGCTGCTGCCGGTCTCTAAATAGGCAGTTGGTCCAGTAGAATTTGGAATTATTTTTTTTTGTGAACCAGCTTAAAAAAATACAAAACTTTTGTGTTAGGGCCTGTTCACATCACCGTTCGCTTCCGTTCCGTCTGAGGTTTCCGTCGGGTGAACCCCGCAAAGGAAAGTGAAAGTGACAGCTTCCCTTTTCCGTCACCATTAGCGCAGTCGACTACGCTATTGATTCCGTCCGAAAACCTGCCGGAATGGTGACGAACGGAAACCATTAGCGATGTTTCCGTCACCATTGAGATCAATGGTGACTGAAACGGAAGCTGTGCTGTCACTTTCACTTTCCGTTGTGGGGTTCACCCGACAGAAACCTCAGACGGAACACCGGAGCGGAAGCGAACGGTGATGTGAACAGGCCCTAACACAAAAGTTTTGTGTTTTTTTAAGCTGGTTCACAAAAAAAAATAATTCCAAATTCTACTGGACCAACTGCCTATTTAGAGACCGGCAGCAGCTCCAGGAGCGACATCATAAGGGACACACTAGGCGGACACACTGAGTAAAACTACACAGCTTATCCGCCCCGGTAGCCGCAGGGAATTCCGCCAGCAAAACCGCACCAAATAGTGGCGCAGGTTTGGTGAGGCATGTCCGCTGCGGGAATCTTGCAGGGAAAAAAAAGTTTAGACTTGCCCCGGCCGTAGTTTAGATGACGCATCTCTCTCTTCTGAACGTAGCCCCGCCTCCTGGGATGATGCTGTAGACCATGTGACCGCTGCAGCAGTCACATGGGATGAAACGTCATGACAGGAGGCCGGGCTGCGCTAAGAATAGAGGATCGCGTCACCAGGACTACGTCCGGGGCAAGTCTAAACTTTTTTATAAATGTAAAAAAGTACCTTTTTTTTTTCTCATGTGTGATTTTTGCGGCAGAACCGCAGCATTTCCGCAACAGAGGAGCAGCGATTCTGCAGCATAAATTGACATGCTGCGGCTTAAAAAGCAACACTGCAGGTCCATTTTTTTTGCAGCGTATGGATGAGATTTGTTTAAATCTCATCCACTCTGCTGCGACTGTAATACGCTGCGGATTTTCCACAATAAAATGTGTTGCATAAAATCCGCAGTGTTCATGCCTAGTGTGTTCCTACCCTAAGGCCGGATTCACACGAGTGTGTGCTTTTTGTGTGCGCAAAAACGTGGCGTTTAGCGCATGCAAAAGGTCATAACCGCTCCATGTGTCAGCAGCGTATGATGCGTGGCTGCGTGATTTTCGCGCAGCCGCCATCATTATGACACTGTTTGTATGTTTGTAGCACGTGGTGCTTTTCTGTTTTCATTCATAGTTTATACGGCTGCGGAAGTGCTGGGCGTGATTTTCACGCACCCATTGACTTCAATGGGTGCGTGATGCGCGAACAATGCACAAATATCGGACATGTCGTGAGTTTTACGCAGCGGACACATGCTGCGTGAAAATCACTGACAGTCCGCACGGCCCCATAGAGTAACATAGGTCCGTGCGAGGCGCGTGAAAATCACGCGCGTTGCACGGATGTATTACACGTTCGTCTGAATAAGCCCTAACAATATGGCCCAGTTCACAGAGTTTTTGGGCCTTGATATTGACTCGGACACTGCGTCAGAATCAGCACCAAACAACTTCCAAAACCGCCTCCCATTGATTTAATCTGAAATCAATGGGAGGCAGTCGCGGAAAAAAGAAAAAGCAGCACGTCCTTTCTTGCCGCGGTTCCGCCTCTAACCTGCCATCGAAATCAATGGGAGGCAGAAAATGCATTTTTCGCTGTGTTTTTTGTCTTCTGTCCTCAATCGCAGCGGGCAAAAAACGCAGCAAAAAACGCGGCAAGATAGTGTGGGCAGGTCAAAATCTGCCTCAAAATTCTTTAAGGAATTTTGAGGCAGATTTTTTCGGCCTGCAAAATACTCTGTGTGAACAGGGCCATACATAAACAGCACTTTGAGACACTTTACTCACCGTGTCAGAAGAGCTGCTCCCACTCCAGTCCTCTTCAGGCGATGTCTTCGGTCCAGATGTCGTCCTTCACCTCCAGGCTCCAGAAAATGGCGGGGATCGTAGAACTGCCGCCGCGCAACAACTAGACTCCTCCCCCTCTCCTTACGCAGCCACGCTCTGGAGAAGGAGGAGGAGGCGGAGTCGGACGAGGAGGAGGAGTCGGACGAGGAGGCGGAATCGGAGGCGGAGGACGAGGAGGACGAGTCGGAGGCGGGCCAGCAGGTAAGTAGACTGCGCCGCTGTCCAGTGTGGCTGTCCTTCCCCCTAGATCTTGTGCTGCGGGCGCACCGCCTCCCTCTCGGCGGCGCGCCTGGTCGTTCGCGCGTGGGCGCGCGCGCGGTCGTTCGCGCGCGGTCGCGCGCTCGCTCGTACGCGCGCAAGCGGGCGGTGTTTCGCGGCGCTGATAAGAGGGGTGCCCGCAGCTCACGGCGGTGTTTCACGAGAGGGGGGCCCGCAGCTCACGACATTGTTTTGGTGAAAAAAACAGGCCCCATTGCAGGGGCCAGTTTTTTTCTACCAAAGGCAAGTCGCGGCAGTTGCCGGGCCCCCCTTTCAATTAAGTTTGGCCGGGCCCCCTACACTACTACCCCTAATACCCCCCTGATGGCGGCCCTGTACAAATGGTCCAAGTGGCTTAAGTTTAATGCTCTGACATTATCTTCATAGCTTGGTAACGATCTTCTAGAAGTGCTTTAGGTTTGGCATTATAGTACAATAGATCCATTGGCAGGGTTTACGAATGATACTGACAATGTTATTGTTTTTGTTAAATTTATGCTTGATTATTGGATGTCCGTAATCCTTATAAATTGCATTATTGGAGGTCACTTAATACATTCCAGTCACTCTAACTATGTCCATATTACTGCACTAGCTACGATATTTCTATATAACTGTGCATCCTTCATCCTTTATGTGCATACTTGTATAACGTTCTCGTCCTCTCATGCTTATGTACAACTCCATAATCTTGTTTTATTTTGTATAATTTCCTTTGCTAGTTCTTTAAAAAAAAAAAAAAACTATACTAAATAATGTAAATGTTCCTTTAAAGTTCTTAGCTGCCATATGAGACATATTGACAGGATTCACCAGCAGGTTTTAAGTAAATTTTGCAGCAACCTACATTTCATCCTAATTAACTGTACGTGATGCCCGGCCACGTAAGTCCTGACAAGAGATGAGTCATTACACCATCTCAAAGCCAAAAGATATTCAAATCCATGCAACAATCATTTTCTGTGCGGTTTATATCTTCACAACTTTGTGTGGCGACTGCTGACTCCAGGCGTGTCCCATGTCCTGCTGCTCAGGTTTGTTAACCACCTGCCATGCAACATACCCATATACTGTCTGCTACTGAGAACTCTTCTTTATTCTGTTGTAAATTCACCGTATGTTCAACCTTGCTTGTATTGAATCTACATTGCATCATTTTAAAATGTAGCTTCAATAAATCATGATTTAAAGGCCAATAAAAAGATCTCTATACATTACATTGCTTGTTATTTCTATAGTTGATGTCTTTTGGATGTGTACAACTCCCTGTTCTTTGTAACTGGTTGCAATGGAGCTTATTACTGGCTGCTAGCATTAGCAGATTTCAACTCATGACTTTTCATCATTTAAAACATATACCCAATTACATTTTTCAAGCATTTTCTAAAATATTTTGCAGTGGTGTACATTTTTGTGATAGCTGCTGACACCTTATATCTGTTCTTAAGTTTTCGCTTTCATCAGTCATTACTAATTAGTTAGGAGTTAAAGTGTCATTTTTATAACAATATTGTTATAGTTTATTTGTTTCAGTAATGTGCCAATGGTAAAAATTGTAATTACCTTCAATATTGTAATGTTTTATTCAATTTTAACTACGATAGTTCTGTGGTTTGTAGAAACAGCCGTATATATAGATAATAGCCAAAAATGGGGGAAAATATAATATATCTGCATTTTAACATTTCCAATTAAAAAGGAATGCGCATAAAGGTATGCAGATATGTGTATTATGCTGTCATAATTTACCCGGCACATTGAAATGTCAAAAAGTGTAATTACAGCAGTTCTTCCCAGAGATTTCCTATACTCACCAAATTATTCAGCCTGTCCCATCTGTAATGCAAGTGTTTTATAATACAACTTATCTAGGCAATGTCTTCCTAATGTCTTCAAATAAATAAACGCTATATGGAGCAGATTTGTTCTAAGAAGTGGATATTGTCAAATATTAATTTACTATATTTTTCATTATACAGCATATCTTATATATTAATTAGTGGATAAAATAAGAACTGTATAATAAAAATATGATACAATGTAATAGTATGCAACCAAGGGTGTGCATACTATAGAGGTAGCCAATGCAGTTTCTATGTGGCCTATGAGAAGAGGCAATGCACAACAATGTGTAAAAGGTAAAAGCCAAAAGGTAAAAAACGCCCAGTTGGGCATTAAGAAATGAATTAGCATAAATCTAAAATTGCTCATAAATTGCTCAAAAATAATATTTTTTTAAAATAAAAACCACTGCTCTTATCTACATTACAGCACCCATCAGATTATGTAGGAGATAGGGCACTTATAATGTGGTGACAGAGCCTCTTTAAAGCAAAAAAATAAAAGTGTTCAATATATTTTTTTTTATTCTTTATTAACCCCTTCCTGCACCTTGGCGTAAATGAACTCCCATGTGAGCAGTAACTTCATGCACTGGGAGTGCAGTTACGTCTGTACTTTAACAGTTAACCGCCGCACGGTGATACACTGCAGCGGCGGTTAACTGTGCAGGGTGTCTGCCCTGCTCTCCCCATTGCTGATCAGCAGCCTTTCACCGCTGAAATCTGCAATTAACCCCTTCGATGCGGTGGTCGATTGTGATCGCTGCATTGAAGAGGTTTAGAGCAGATTGGTAGCCCCCCACATGCATTTGTGGGGGCTGGTGATCCTTATCACGGCAACTAGAGGCAAGACAATGGCCTCTGGGCTGCCATGTATGGAAACCTCGGAGGAGCAGCATCCGGCCGGTTCTCCGAGGCTTCCTGACAGTGTGACTGTCACGTCACAATGACAGTTAGATCACATTACACTACATAGGTAGTGAAATGTGTTCTAGCAGCGATCAGAGCTGCAAGTCTAAGTGTCCCCTAATCGGACAAGTAAAAAAAGTAAAAAAAAGATAATAAAAATGTTTTTAAAAAGTGTAAAAATAAAAGTCATAAGTGCCATAAACAAAAAATTTTTTTTTCCTATAATAAGTGCTTTATTATAGGAAAAAAATTAACACGTTAAAAAAAGTACACATATTTGGTATCACCGCATTCGTAACGACCCCAACTATAAAACTGTAATATTATTTTTCCCGCACGGTGAACACCACAAAGAAAATAAACTAAAAACAATGCCAGAATCACAATTTTATGGTCACCACCCCTCCCAAAATATACAATAAAAAGTGATCAAAAAGTCACATGTACATCAAAATGTTAGCAATACAAACTACAACCCATCCCGCAAAAAACAAGCCCTTACACAGCTTTTTTCACTGAAAAATAAGTTAGCGCTCTCAGAATATGGTGACACAAAAAAATAATTTATTTTATAAATAAGTGATTTTATTGCACAAACGCTGCAAAACATAAAAAATTATATACATATGGTATCGCCGTAATCGTACCGACCCGCAGAATAAAGTAAAATGGTCATTTATACCCCAGGGTGAACGCCATAAAATAAAAGAATAAAAAACATTGTCAGAATTGATGGATTTGGGTCACCTTGCTTGCCAAAAAGTGGAATAAAAAGTGATCAAAACAATTGCATGTACCCCAAAATGGTACCAATGAAAACTACAGATTGTCCCGCAAAGAATAAGCCCTCACACAGCTCCGGAGAAAAAATTAAAAAGTTCTGGCTCTCAGAATATGGCGGTGCAAAACGTGCAGTGTTCCAAAAGCGGATAAGATTGGGCGCCATTTATCAGTGCGACACTGGCCACACATATGCAGATTATTATTTATTTACCCCATTTTTATACTCTCTTATTATGCCCTGATGTTCTCCGTCAGATTACATATGCCCCCACATTATAAACTGAAATACCATTAAAACACCAAACAGAACAAGCTAAATCTGCGCGCCATACGCCACTCCCTCCCTTCTGAAGCCCTACAGCGTGCTCAAACAGCCGTTTACGTCCACTGGCATCGCCATACCCGGGAGAACCCGGTTAATATTTTATGAGGTATTTGTCTTTAGTGGCACAAACTGGGCATAACATGTAGTGCACTAAAATGGCATATCAGTGGTAATTTTCACACTGCACCATCCGCTGCACATTAACCCCTTCGCGCACCACGACATAGAATGTTTTAGTGTGGGGGGTTATGTATGGAGCGGGCTCACGTGAAAAATAAAGAATTTAAAATGGCAAATTCGCTGTTTTTTTTGTCACCTTGGCTCTACCAAAAAATGTAAGAAAAAGTGCTCAAAAAGTTGTAGGTTTAGCTAATTTTTTTTCATTTCCAAAAGAACTAAAGTAGAAAAAGCACCACGACATTTGTAGAGCAATTTCTCCCGAGTAAAACAATACCCCACATGTGGTAATAAACGGTTGTTTGGACACACGGCAGGGCTTAGAAGGGAAAGAGCGCCATTCGGCTCTTGGAGCTCAAATTTAGCAGGAATGGTTTGCGGAGGCCATGTCGCATTTACAAAGCCCCTGAGGGGACAAAACAGTGGATACCCCCAACAAGTGACCCCATTTTGGAAACTATACCCCTTGAGGAAATTATCTAGGGGTATAGTGAGCATTTTGACCCCACAGGTTTTTTGCAGAAATTTTTGGAAATAGGCTGTGAAAATGAAAATCTACATTTTTTCAAATAAAATGTAGGTTTAGCTAATTTTTTTTTTCATTTCCACAAGGACTAAAGGAGAAAAAGCACCATAAAATTTGTAAAGAAATTTCTCCCGAGTAAAACAGTACCCCACATGTGGTAATAAACGGCTGTTTAGACACACGGCGAGGCTGAGAAGGGAAAGAGCGCCATTTGGCTTTTGGAACTCAAATTTAGCAGGAATGGTTTGCAGTGGCCATGTCGCATTTGCAAAGCCCCTGAGGAGACAAAACAGTGGAAACCCCCAACAAGTGACCCCATTTTGGAAACTACACCCCATGAGGAAATTATCTAGGGGTACAGTGAGCAGTTTGACCCCACAGGTGTTTTACAGAACTTATTGGAATTAGGCCGTAAAAAAGAAAATCTACATTTTTTCAAAGAAAATGTAGGTTTAGGTGTTTTTTTTTTCATTTCCACAAGGACTGAAGGAGAAAAAGCACCACAACAGTCGTAAAGCAATTTCTCCCGAGTAAAACAATACCCCACATGTGGTTATAAACATCTGTTTGGACACACGGTATGGCTCAGAATGGAAGGAGCACTATTTGAATTTTGGAATGGTTTCTGGGCGCCATGTCACATTTGCTGAGCCCCTGTACTACTAGTACAGTGGAAACACCCCAAAAGTGACTCCATTTGGGAAACTGCACCCCCTGAGGAATCATCTAGGGGTATAGTGAAAATTTTGATCCCAAAGGTTTTTTGCTGAATTAATTAGAATTAAGCCATGAAAATGAAAAATATTTTTTTTTTCCAACAAGATGTAGTTTTAGATCAACATTTTAAATTTTCACAAGGAATAGAGAAGAAAAAGCACCCCGACATTTGTAAAGAAATTTCTCCCGAGTACGGTGACACCCCATATGTGGTTATAATCAGCTGTTTACATATATGGGAGCATTCAGAAGAAAAGGAGCGGTATTTGTCTTTTGGAGCGTAGATTTTGCTGGAATGGTTTGGATGGTGCAAAGAGAAAATTGCAATTTTTCCACTGATCTGCCTATTCACCGCACAATATGTTGTGCCCCTGGAGAATCTTACCCCATAAATTGTTAAGCGGGTTCTCCCGGGTATGGTAATGCCTTACTTGTGGCCATAAATTGCTGTTTGGGCACACTGTAGGGCTAAGAAGGGAAAGTCCGCCATTTTGAGCTTGGTTTTGCTTGGTAATAGTTCTGTTTGGGGTTTTGCTGGTATTTCCGTTTATAATGTGGGGGCATATGTAATCTGTGCGGAGTACATCAGGGCATAATAAGAGGGTATAATAATGGGGTAAATAATACAATTATCCATAGATGTGTGTTACGATGTGAAGCGATCCATTATACGCAGGCCGGTGTAGTAGGTTGGTGGAGAGAAAAACGGATCTATCTCGGCGCTGCTTAGTGGTACAAGTCGGTGGAGAAACGAGTAGTCTCTTGTAATATTGATGAAATGTCTTTTATTGCAGTAGCAACGCGTTTCGACGCCGAACTGGCGTCTTCATCAGGCATAAAATTGTTTTAAAACAGGACAGTATAAGTACACACCACTGAGTGGTGATTGGCCCAATTCAGATGAGGCAGAAGTTGACATAAAAAAACCCGCCAAAAAACTTTGGGGTCAAAGTTCAAGTAAAAAAAAAGCAAACAACAAAGAAAACAATATATACTAAGGTTTAAGTAATAAAAACACATGTTACTTAGTAAAATCCACATTTACAATGTATACCGGAGGATAAGCTGAAAAATAATACGTATCACATCTGAATTTGCAGAACCGATGGGAACGCAGCCTTTTATTGAAAAATAGGATATAGTTCCCAAAGCAGTGTTATGGAGTCAGGACGGCAAGGATGTGTGTTAGTTATTGCTTACTTCTCTCAGAATTTAGGCATTTAGATAGTGTATCATTTACAGTTTCTTGATGTTTGGATAGTTGTCAAGGAGACCATGTGAACTACGGTGGCCGGTGAGGACCAAAGTTGGAAGGTGGGGCGCATGTGGTGGAACGCATGATGGCCCGCACGTTGACACGCAAAACCCGGTGGTTCGTGTGGATGTAATAGGAGAAGAGAAAATAGCCTCTACTGGGGATACGTAGGTAAGGGGAATATATTGTAATACAGTAATACGTTAATATATGTGTAAATGGGAGATATTTGTAGAGATGTTTTTACTTGAATTGTCTGGATTTTGAATAACGGGAGCAAGGAAAGTATTACTAGTAGTGTATCTATACCAAGCAGATTGGCTATAGAATCCTGAATGCATGAGGGATAGATGCTGTTGGTAGGGTTAGTCCAAGGCTGATTCCGAAATGTCGTTCAAGCCCCTTGGATATAGTGTGTCCATTTTAAAAATCCAATAATTTTCCCGTTGTTTTAGTTTATTGAACCTATTTGGAACATCTGGATGGATGTGTTCTATAGGAGTAATACTGATTAGGTTAAATTGGCATTTATGTATCTGAGCAAAGTGGCGAGATACACTGTGTTTCACGAAACCGGTGTTGACATTGAAGCGGTGGTTATTGACCCGGGTTCTCAGGCATTGGGTGGTCCTGCCAATATATTGTAGTTGGCATGGGCATTCAATAAGGTAAACCACGTATGAACTGCCGCAGTTCAGGAATGATCTGATAGGGAAAGATTCGTTGGTGACTGTGGATGTATAAGTGTGTTTTTTGTTACTAATGATATTGCAGCATAGGCAACGTGAATGACCACATTTATAGGATCCTTTCAGATCGGACAGGAAATGTGTGTTTGATGACACTTGCTTCTTGATTCTACTGGGGGCTAGAATATTTTTGAGGTTTAGGGACCGTCTAAAGGTGATACTGGGTTTAGCCGGGATCAGGTCTTTCAGAAAGGGGTCACTCTTGATGATGTGCCAATGTTTGCCCAAAATCGTCCTGATAATTTTGTTTCCTTTGTTATACGTGGTAATGAAATTGGTGTTGAAATTTTTAGCTGGTCCTGAGTTTTTGAGGGGCGGATTTAGGCAGGAGTTTTGTGTTAGTTCGGTGGCCTTAGTTCTTGCACCTTCTATTAGTTTTGGGGGGGAAGTGTTTGTCGATGAAACGTTTTTCTAGTACATTGCACTCTTTTTGATAATGGTTATCTGTACTGCAGTTTTTCCTGATTCTCCTAAACTGGCCAAAAGGTATGTTTAAAAGCCACGGGCGGTAGTGGGCGCTTCTGAAATCGATGTAACTGTTAACATCTACTTGTTTAAAGTGGGTTTGTGTAATGAATTGGTTGCTAACTCTATCATGGCTGATAGTAAGGTCAAGGAAGTCAATGGAAACAGGGGAAAATGTGTGTGTGAAGGTTAGTTCGTAGATGTTGCTATTGAGGTTCTCAATGAACTGGGAAGCTTCTTCGTTGCTTCCTTTCCAGACTATGAATAGGTCGTCTATATATCGCCTGTAAAGTAATATATTACTCTTGAATCGATGTGGGCCATGAATGTATGTATTTTCAAAGGCACCCATGTAAAGATTTGCATAGGCTGGTGCAAACCGAGTGCCCATAGCACATCCTTTTACTTGGTTATAAAATTTATTGTTAAAGCTGAAAGTGTTACGGTGGAGAATAAATCTGATGCAGTTGATGATGAATTGAACTTGTCACTCAGGAATTGCAGTGTTGGATGATAGAAAAGATTCTGTTATTTCAATGCCTTTGTTGTGTGGGATGTTGCTGTACAGCGAGGTGACGTCGGCTGTCAGAAAACTAATTTGGGATGTGAGGGGATCAAAATTAAGGTTATTCAGGTCTCTGATTAATTGCGTGGAGTCTTTTAGGTATGATGGTAGGGTGGATACTAATGGTTGCAGGTGAAGGTCGACGAAATGGGACAGATTGCTTGTAAGGGAGCCAATTCCAGATATAATCGGGCGTCCTGGGGGGTCTGATAGTGACTTATGAATTTTGGGTAAGTGATACATGAAGGGCATGTTTGGAAAAGGGACGGACAGAAATGCTTTCTCTTTTTTGGTGATGAGACCATCGGTGGCAGCAGTTTCTATGAGGTTTTTGTATTCAGATATGTACGTGGATAATGGATTAGAGGCAAGTGTATGGTAGAATGAGGTGTCACTCAGGATTCTTGTGGTTTCGCAGAGATATTTTGATTTGTCTTGGATAACTATGCCTTCTCCCTTATCTGCCGGGCGGATGACAATGTCGGCATTTTTTTGGAGAGTTTTCAATGCTTTTCTTTCGTTTGAGGTTAGGTTGTCAGGGTGATGTGCTGGTGTTTCGATTGACCTGAAATCGTTATTGACAAGGCTGGAGAACGTTTCCAAAAGGGGACCCTGGTGGTGAGTTGGGTAAAAAGTTGACCTCGGGTGGACATCTACCGGGATGGCGTTGGTACTGTTTAGGGGTTGTTTAGAGGCATCCACAGGAGTGGTGGTGTGTTTGGCCATAGCAAAATGTCTTGTCAGGGTTAGTTTACGTATGTATCTGTTGAGGTCCATGAATAATTCGAAGGAATCAATTGATGATGTTGGGCAAAATGAAAGACCTTTGCTGAGTAAACTTTGTTCATGAGTATTCAAAATGTAAGAGGATATGTTGAATATTTTTGTTATTCCTGGTGGGGGACAAGGTTCCTCTTTTTCCTTAGGGAAGGTTTGTTTGTTTCAGTTTTTTCCTCCTCTCCGTCCTCTAGGTCTGTGGCCAGCTTTCTTTTGGTAGAAATTTTGTGTAGCATTGAAAAAAGGTTGGTGATTGTTTGGGCTTTCGGGCTCCTGATGAATGGCATTAGTGATTCCTCGCTCATGATTGTGGGAGTTAGAGGGGGGCCGACTAACTGTGAGGGGAGACCTAAAAAAGATGTTGCTGTGTATGTATAGTCCAGGGCAGAGGTGGCTAGGTCTGTCTCAGTGTTCGTAGTGGTATAACTATGAGGTGGATCAGAACCTTCTGGAGGCTGATGAAATATGATGACGGGTGAATTCGGATTGGGAGACTGAGGGAAGTTATGGGTAGATAATTGTAATAGAGATGAATTGCTGTCGTCCATCGTGTCATTGAGGGAGAATACAGGGGAGTTGCTGGTGGGGGGCAATTCCATTGGTTCAGTGGTGGAAATGAGTCTAGAGAGATGAAGATCTAGGTCAGAGGATTTAAAAGCGTTAATGGGTATCTGTTGAGTTTTAGATCCTTTGGGGCGGGAAATATTGGACAAGATGTTGGGGATTGTGCTTTTGGTTACTTTGTTGGGGACGTCAGTCAAAGGTTGTTTTCTATTTTCACTGATGTCACAAAATTTCATTTGCGGGGTGGTCCCAATGTTGGTTGGTCTAGTCTTGGAACTATTCCTGAAGGATCTACTGTATGTAAAACTCTTCTCGCGAGGAGTAATAGGATTAGCCTGAATTAATTTGTTCCCTTTCGGCAAAATGTTAAAATCGGGCACGGTGGAGTTCTTGTGAGCGCTAGGGAGGGAAATGGGTCTCCATTCACCGGAGGGGTTACGATTATAGTCTGCCCGATCTCTCAGCAATTTTTTGGCTTTCTTAGAGATGAGTTCTTTCTCATAGATGGTTATCCTATTGTTAGTGGATTTTTCTAGTTTATAGAAATCACACTGGTCTTCAAAACATAGGAGTTGGTCTTTAATCTGCATAATTTCGGAGCTAAGTTTATTACTAAGTGAGGTACGTTTGTTATGTAGCCTCTCTAAATAGCCAGTATGGCATGAGTCGGTGAAGGTTTTCCAGTCAGTGCTGAAAACAGTGTCGTCAGGATACGGGTTAGTGGTTAAAATCCTCAGACCTCTAGGTGCAATATTCTCAGACATGTACAATAATAGAAAACGACAGTCAATGCTCTGTAGAGCTTCCTTTTTCAAGGCATCTTCTAGGGATAAATAAAGGTCAGTCATCCTCTGGGTTTGTACCGCAGAAAGGTTCGTACTCACTATGTGAGGGGATCCAGGTAGGACATCGTTTCCAATTGATTCCAAAATAAGCCGTTCCCGTAGTACGTTCCTGTTGGTGACGAAATCCAACATAGTTCTTGGAGAAATCAGGTGTTAGAGGAGTAAACGAGTGGCGGTAGCTGAAGATATAGATGATGTCCTGGTCACTCTCAAAAGTTCATGCGGCTGCCAGTACAGGAGGGAAATCCAATAACCAGTGGGTAGGATGAAGATCTCGCCCAGGTAGAGGTGCTCCTGTAATCGGGATATCAGCTTCGGAGGGAGCCGATGAGAACCGATCTAAGTGCGGGGTATAGAAAAAAGACCACGGCGCCACATAGTGTAAATCAGTAACGTCGGCAAATGGAGGAACAAGTATATATTGTTTTCTTTGTTGTTTGCTTTTTTTTTACTTGAACTTTGACCCCAAAGTTTTTTGGCGGGTTTTTTTATGTCAACTTCTGCCTCATCTGAATTGGGCCAATCACCACTCAGTGGTGTGTACTTATACTGTCCTGTTTTAAAACAATTTTATGCCTGATGAAGACGCCAGTTCGGCGTCGAAACGCGTTGCTACTGCAATAAAAGACATTTCATCAATATTACAAGAGACTACTCGTTTCTCCACCGACTTGTACCACTAAGCAGCGCCGAGATAGATCCGTTTTTCTCTCCACCAACCTACTACAAATCAGCGGTTTCCCTCGGTAACCGGATTGGATCTGGCAGCAGCACTCGTGGTTTACCCGTTTTTACCCTACGGCAATCTGGTGAGCATGGTATTTTGTTCCTCCATTTGCCGACGTTACTGATTTACACTATGTGGCGCCGTGGTCTTTTTTCTATACCACGCAGGCCGGTGTCACACTGATAAACGGTTTTCTTTCTTATCCCCCTTTTGTAACGCTCTGCACCTTTTGGGGACGTTTTCTCCTTCGTAGTTTGGGAAATATTACTGGGAAAGTGTTGCGCTTGTATAATACGGGCGCCCTCGCTTCCAGCGGATGTGCTATGTCCCTTCCCTTTTCTAGTTCCTAAATACTAGGGCCCTGAAACTGAAGGAATGTTCCCCCTCCAGCCTGCGCATTGAGATGTTTTTCATCACCGCATTACTAGTGCCATAACTTTTTTATTTTTGAGTTGATTGAGCGGTGTGCAGGCTTGTTTTTTGCGAGACGGGCTGTAGATTTTATTGGTACCATTTTAGAACACATACGACTTTTTGATCACTTTTTATTTCATTTTTTGATAAAGGAAATTACCAAAAACAAGCAATTCCAGAATAGTTTTTTGTTGTTTTTTTTTTCGGCATCCACAGTGCGCCCTAAATTACATGTTAGCTCTATTCTGCGGGTCGATACGATCACGGCGATACCAAATTTATATAGTTTTTTTTATGTATTGCAGCTTTTGCACAATAAAATCGCTTTTTTTTATAAAATCATTTGTTTTCTGTGTCGCCATATTCTAAGACCCATAACTTTTTTATTTTTGCGTGCACAAAGCGGTGTCAGGGATTATTTTTTGCGGGACGGATTGCCGTTTTTATTAGTACTATTTTGGAGTAAATGTGACTTTTTGATCACTTTTTATAGCATTTTTTGGAAGGAGATGTGACCTAAAAACAAAGATTCTGGCGTTGTTTTTCATGGGTTTTTTTTTACGGCATTCACCGTGCGGGATAAATTACATAATAGTTTTGTATTTTGGGTCGCTACGGACGCGGCGATACCAATTATGTATAGTTTTTTTTAATTTTTACATTTTTTTCCCATAATAAAAGACTTACTATGGGAAAAAAGTCAGTTTAGCTTTATTTTTACTTGAAACGTGTGTGTTTTTATTGTTTTACCACATTTTTATTAACTTTTTTTACTTTTTTGACTTGTCCCACTAGGGGACTTGAGGGCCTGATGCCCCGATCGCTACTCTAATAAACTGCACTACATACGTAGTGCAGTATATTAGCGCTGTCAGTTATTCACTGACAGCAAGCCTATGAGGACGCGCCGCAGGCGGGTCCTTATCGGCTCCTGTACAAGGCAGACTCGGACACCATTTTCTGGCGTCCGATTGCCACAGCAACCCAGCGATTGCATCACTGGGTTGCCGGTCGGGTTAAAACCTATCAGATGCTGCGCAATATTGAGCGCAGCATCTGAGGGGTTAATCAGCCGGATCGGAGAATAGCTCCGGTCCCGGCAGTTAATGGAGGGTGCCAGCAGTATAATACAGCTGTCACCCCGCTGTGATGGTGCCGGTTCTGCTTCTGAGCCCGCACCATCACTGCGACGTAACTGTACTGCGCTTTGCGGGAACACCTTCCCGGCAGCGCCGTATATATATGGCGGATGTCGGGAAGGGGTTAATATATTCGGACATTATAAAAATAATTCATATAAATTAATTGCTTTTTTAAATGTACCTCAAAATGATGTCCGAAAATTCTACAACACATCCTGGAAAAAAAAAGACCTCATCCAGCTATGAAAATAAACAAAAATGGCTGTGAAACCCAAAGAATGCTCTACCCCAAGAGGTAGTATTGGCAAATACTATGTCAGCATTTAAGAAAGGACTAGATGCTTAACTAATAACGAATGGCTTTGAAGTTTATAATTCATCTATCAATAATTGATGTGAAATTGATCGAGAAATGTTAAACTTTATGGACCTGTGTCTTTTTATCAGTTCTGTTACTATGTAACTATGAGATGAAAACGAAACATTTCTCTTTTTTTTTTTAAGGCCACCATTGGCCTCATCCTGAAGTGGTTTAATGGTTTAATGGATATTTAATCTGAAATCTGTTCTGCTTTGCCCCAGAAGACCCTCCCATACCACATAAATTACTGGGCTAAGGGATTTCTCCTTGTACCTGAAGCTTGTGCTGTTTTTAATGGCATCGCACACTTCTAAATACATTGCCATTGGCAGGATCAGGCTGTTACACTGACAGCCCGATCCTGTACTGTAACAGGGAAGTAAAGTAATCAGTTCCCTGTCACAAAAAAATCGAAACACAATGCTCATGTGTTCCAAAATGCAGAAGCCACTGTTTCTGCATTTGGGCAGTTGCCAGGGAACCCTGTGACTTCAGTAATGATGTCACAGGGATTCCCCGTAAAGAGGGGGCTTGGAGGGATACAGGAAGAGGCGATCTGCGCCTCTCTGCATGTCTGGCTATACAGGTCACTGATAACAGTGATCTAATAGGCTTTTACCATTAGATCACTATTATCAGGGATCTGTACATTGGGGAACTGCACGAAACACATAGATAATGTGTTCTCTGCTAACCTGTGCCCCTATAGTAAAAAACATATTTATAAAAAATTAATACATAAATACAGTAAAAAGTAAAAAATAAATAAATATAATGAGAAAAAAAAAGGAAAATTAAAAAAAGCCCCCTCTGCCAAAAAAGTGCACACCCCTCCGTACCCACACGCACCAATTTTAGACATTCTGCATGACATGAATGCCTTTTGCATGGGCATCAGGTGCTCAAGCATTAATACGCTCCTGTCAGGCAGAATGTATGTTACGCTAAACACAAAATAATTACCACCTGCCACCAATTTTAGTCTTTGCCTCTATACAATTTTGCAACTGTACTAATACATTTCTGTACTTGGATAATTATAATCAATCTACATATGCTGCGTCTGAAGCTAAGGGACAGAGATACCTTTAAAGCCAAAATAGGGTTTTTGTTCTCGGCGCCATACAAAATGCACACATATTTGACATCGCTACATGCGGAAGAATAAGGCCCTGTCCACACTGAGGTTTTTTTACACGTTTTTGACGAGGAAACCGTGTCGAAAACCGTGCAAAAAAATGGCTGAAAATGGCTCCCATTGATTTCAATGGGAGGCGGACGCGTTTTTTTACCGTGTGCGGTAAAAACGCTCGCATTAAAAAGAAGCGTCATGCCCTATCTTCGGGCGCTTACGCCTCTGACCTCCCATTGACATCAATGGGAGGCAGAGAAAGCGTATTTCGTGGCGTTTTTGCACGTAGCACTCAATGGGCGCGAGCGAAAAAAGCAGCGGAAATCACGGCAAACTGCATGCAGGTACATCAAAATCTGCCTCAAAATTCCAAACTGAATTTTGAGGCAGATTTTTCCTCCTGCAAAAAACTCTGTGTGAACTCAGCCTATGAAGATTAATTTTTGGTGTTAGTATTCATTGAACGAACTACCTTAAAACATAGTATGAAAAAACAAGGAAAAACATTATTTTCTCCCTCTGGAAACATTTACATACATATGTGTGCATTATATTATCAGCCATTTTTATAAACGTTATCGTTTAGAATTCATATTGTAGTTTAGCTTTGTAGTTAAGCATTCGTTTTCTCTGATAGTATTCATTTATAATAATAATAATATAATATAAATACATTACCATTCATACAGTTTTCTATAAAAACTCATACTTAGATTCAACAAAAAATAAATATGAATAGAAAATAATATTTCTAGCCTTGTCATTGTCTTGATTATTATTTTTTCATGAAAAAAATTAGCACTTTAAGTTTTGCTTTCATTAAAGAATCTTTTATTCGCAGCAAATACAGCCTTGCAAACCATATGTATTTGAGCTTTCAATTTGTTGAGGTAATTTGTAGAAGATTCACCCCGTGCATCCCAAAGCTCCAACAACAAACTGAATTGACGTGTTGGGCACTTTTTTTTTGTTCCATATGGTCAAGCTGCTATTACAGCAGATCAATAGGATTGAGATCTGGTGATTATGCTTTCTCGTCCATTGTAGACAGAATACCAGCTGACTGTAGGATGAAACTGAATCTACCAGTATCAAAGCACCCCAGGAACATAACATTTTCTTCAACATGTTTGATAGATGGTGCGGTTCTGCGGAACTCTTTCAT
Organism: Rhinoderma darwinii; assembly: GCF_050947455.1. Classification (NCBI taxonomy): domain Eukaryota; kingdom Metazoa; phylum Chordata; class Amphibia; order Anura; family Rhinodermatidae; genus Rhinoderma; species Rhinoderma darwinii. The sequence continues at coordinate 135,843,801 of NC_134688.1, forward strand.
TTTTTTTATGCCTCTCAAATATTTTGCTCTATAATCCAAACATATCAAATTTAGATTTATCTGTCCACAACCCTCTTCTCCAAGCAACCTTCATATTATGTCTGTGTTCTTTTGCCCAAATTAGCCTATTCCTTTTATAGGCCATGAGACATTGACAATGAGACTGGTGTTTTGCAGGTACTATTTAATAAAGCTGCTAGCTGAGGACATGTGAGGTGTCTCTTTCTCAAAATAGAGACTCTGATGTGTTTATCCTCATGTACCATTGTTCATTGGGGTCTGTTTGTGCTATTCGGTGAAGGGAGTAGAGTAATGCCCGCAGGAGCTGACCACCGGCATCCCCCACTTAACAGTAGCCGCGACCACAGCACTGTGCATCACCGCCGGCATCTCCCTTTCGAGGGACGCCAGTGCGCTCTGCTCTCTGCCTCCTCTCCCGGACTGTCCCGTAGGGGCTGCTCGCTCGTGACAGTTCTTAAAAGGCCAGCGCGGGCCCCAGTAAAATTTTCCCTAGCCTATCCCTGCAGACCCTGGTCCTTATAAGTGACCCTGCCCCTTTCCCCAGTGCCTGAGCAAAGTTGGACAAACCGAGCGTTATCCTGTGAAGGTTCCGTATCCTGTATCCTGAGCCTGTTTCCTATTGGTATCCTAAATCTGTTACCTGTCGGCTTCCAGCAACCCGACACTATCCTGCTTCCAGTAATCCAGCACCAGCCTGCATCTTGTAATCCGTTTTCCTGTCTACTACCAAGGTACCACCTGCCTGTCTGCCTAGTTTCTGTTTGGCCAGCAGATACTCCACCGGGACCACCTCAAGAAGTAGCGTCCTGGCAGGCTCCCCGCAGCAAAGACCAGCTCCTTGTAGAGGGGTTAAAGGGTAAAGACCAGGGAGGCTGCTTAGACAACAGCCTTAGAAGTGGCCTTAAGCCCAAACTGGTGGAGTAGCCCAGTGGGTCCACAAACCTGTCAGTCGTTATACGTAGTACACATATTTGTAAGATATCTTAATTTTCTTGGCAATAGTCACATGGAATATCCTTTATTTCCATAATAATAATACTAGACTGATACTTTTTAGAAGAAACCTCTTCCTTTCTGGCCATTTTGAGACCATAATTGAACCCAAAAATTCTGATGTTCCAGATACTCAAGTAGCCCTAAGAAGGCAAGTTTGCACAAGTGTTTTCTAATGATGAACTAGCTTTTTAACATAATGATTTTTTATTTTTGATACAAAGGGTCATTGGAACACAGGAGTGATTGTTTCTTAAAAGCAACTGTCAACGGGTTCTCCGGAGGGATAGTGGGTAATTTCGGAAGGTCCACCAGATCTCTGCGGATGAAATTAGCAGCGGATCCAGAGTCCAGATATGCAGAGACCTGATGCGTTTTCTCGCTGGACACTATGGTCACAGGTATGGACAATTTAGACGGAAGTCCGTCTTTACTCAAGGTAGTCACTCCAAGCAACCCTAGGCTTTGGGATTTTTGGGGGCACAGGCGCACAAGATGGCCATCGAGACCGCAATAAAGACAGAGTCCAGATGTTTGTCTGCGTTGTCTCTTTTGGGTAGATAACTTATACTGGTCCGTTATTACGGACTTCTTAGGAGGATCGACATCTGAGGCAGCTCAGACAGCAGCAGGGCAGGCTCGGCTGGGAATAGGTAGCAGGTGGATGTCAGGCGAGGTGAAGCAGGTCAGACGTGGATGCAGCACGGCACGACTTTGGCACAGCTCAGTGCTAGACCAGGAATGTATGGATTGCTAGGAACAGGAACTGGAAACAGGTATAGGTACAGGGGCAGTGACTGGAACAGGAAACACACTAGGAGGCCATCACATAGACAAACTAGGGAACACAACAACGCTCAGGCATAGAACCAAGGGGCTGGACCCCTCTTATAGTCCAGGGTACTCACGGGTCAAAGTTCATCAACGAGGTCCGGTGGGCGCGCTGCCCCTTTAAGAGCGGGCACGAGCGTGCGCGCGCATCCTACGGGATCCGGCAGAGGTGAGTGGATGCAAGCGCTGGCGTCTCCTGCGGAGGAGGCTGAGGCCAGTGCTTGCCGACTCGTGGCTGTGGCTGTCAGGGGGAGGTTGGAGCAGACAGTCCGCAGCCACGGACATTACACCGTCATAGAATGAACTGCCTTCTGTTACAGCCAAATATGTCAAATTTTGACTCATCAGTCCAGAGTACCTGCTGCCATTTTTCTGCACCCCTGATCCTATGTTTTCGTGCATTCTTTAGTTACTTGGCCTTGTCTCCACATTATAGGTATGGCTTTTTGGCCGCAATTCTTCCATGAAGATCACAGTACACAAAACACAAAACCTGGCTCTGTAACTAACAACAGATTAGACTGCCAGATAGAGAAGAGTGATACGTCACTCCACAGAACACGTTTCCACTGCTCCAGATTCCAGTGACGCCATGTTTTAGACGACTCCATCCAATGCATGGCATTGTGCTTGATATTGTAACTGCTCGACCATGGAAACCATGACATGAAGCTGCCGCCACACAGTTTTCGAGCTGATGTTAATTCTAGAGGAGGTTTGGAACTCTGCAGTTATTGATCCAGCAGAGTGTTGTTGACTTCTATGCACTATACACCTCAGCAATCACTGACCCCACTCTGTAACTTTACGTGGTCTGCACTTCGTGACTGAATTGTGTGATTGCTAAATGCTTCCACTCTGCAATAACACCACTCATAGTTGATTGTGGAATATCTAGGAGGGGAGAAATTTCACAAACTGACTTGTTGCAACGGTGGCATCCTATTACAGTACCACGCTGGACTTCAGTGAGCTCATTAGAATGACCCATTCTTTCACAAATGTTTGTTTTATATATATATATATATATATATATATATATAGTAGTACAAAAATTAGGCAGCACTCCAATGATTCAAGTGAAAAAAGATAGGTACATTATTTCCCTGTGTGACGTTTCAGATTTTTCCTCTAGATCCTTTCTCCAACTGAAGTGCTACCTAATTTTTGCACTACTACCTAACTACATATTTGGGACATTGGTCGGTTGGTTCCCTGGTGCTTGCACCCACTGCTGCCTGTGCTGCTGGACTTTTGTATTTTATATATATATATATATATATATATATATATATATATATATATATATATATATATATATATATATATATATATATATATATATATATATATATATATATATATATAAAATAAAGGCCTTTCTTGTTTTTAATATCTTGCAGGATTCATATAGTCCAATATTTTATTAGCAACAACGTATTGTCTTAAGCTTTTTTTTGCTATTCATTTTACCCAGTAAGTCAGAATATTACATTCTTTACTTAATTTTTGTGCTTTAAACATAATAAGTATAATAGCATAATAAGTAAAGCATCCACACTCAATTTATCCATGATTGGCAACAGAAATATTTTACAGAAAATAAAACATGTTTCTTCCCAACGTAATAGGGGATTTTGACATCTGAAATAATTAGCCAAAAGAGGTAGTCATGGCAGATTTATTTGTCACTTTAAAACTAAAGTTGGCCAATTAGTGGAGCATCAAAACAAAAAGCATATAGTAAAATATTTGTATAATCTGTGTTTATTGAGTTTCAAACAGAAATTAACTTCGTGAACAAGCATAATGTGCACGAAACATAACAATAGTCAGGAAACTGGGCTGGATCTATTGCTGTACATATAAAAATGATAAAATAAGGTTCAGAACACCGTTAAGCCAGGTAACCTTCTAGCATTCTGCTGTTGCTGGCAAGTGGGAGAAGGGGTCACTTGACCTTTTAAGGGGTTTTCCAGTTCCTCAGGATAGGCCATCAATAGCTGATTGGTCGGGGTCCAACAGGGACTTCCGCCAATGTTTTGAAGGGGCCGCAGTGCTCGCATTGTTCATATTGTGAGTTGCCGACACAGCAGTAGCAGCGGTTCACAGTATTACAGCCTTCTACCATTCACTTCAATGGGAGAAGGTTGTAATACTGTGAGCTGCCGCTAATGCTGTGCCGGCGATTCACAATATGAGCAGTGACCGGACAAAAGGGGAAGAAGTGCTCATACGAGCGCTGTGGCCCCTTCAAAACAGCTGATCCGCGAGGGTTCCGGCAATTTTTAAAGCATATAAAACCTCTTTAACTGTAATGAAGTTGGTGTTTTTGAAAACGAATCCTTCGTGGCTCTGTTATACACGTAATCAATGATGTATTTGTGAACAGATTCTAAGAGTTACTTATGTCTACAAAAGCTAAGGATGTGAGATCTAATTAGCTTAGGTTAGATTTTTTAATAGGTTACTTTAGAGGTGTGCCTTAAATATAACCAGGGGCAAGTCTAAAGGTCCTTTTACATGGGCCAATTATTGGAATAACAAGCGTTCTTATGAACACTCGTTCCCGATCATTGCCCTGTGTAAACAGGGCAACGATCAGCCGATGAACGAGCAAACACTCGTTTATCGGTTGATCGTATCATTTCTGCAGCAGAAAATATTATAGTTGTCAGCAGCACATCTACCTGCGTAAACACAGAGATGGGCTGCCGACACGATAGAAATGTATGTGGATGAGCGATTGTAGTAACGACCGCTCTTCCCCATACATTATTGATAATATCTCCTTGTGAAAGGAGAAAACGTACGGCGATCAACGATCTGTCTCGTTGATGGGCGCTCATTGTGATGGCCAAAATGGACCAGTGTAAAAGGACCCTAAGATGTTACAAAACTTCATCCACATCTGATTCCTACTGACTACCACTTCCCAATGTACTAAGGCAATCTTGCATTTCTTGATTAGGATCTACTTCTTGCACTTATATTATATTACAGTGTTTCTACGGTTTTCTATTTATATTTGTTTCGAAATTATGATTTTGACTTATATAAAATAGTAAAACTGTACTTCTACTTCTACATATAACATCGAAGGCACTATCAAGATATACAAAAAAATATTATCTGTAATTGACAAAGAAAGGACTAGAAAGCAGAATAGCTTTCTAACACAGATGAGCAATTCTTGAAGATAATATCCTTAAGGAATAGAAGGAAGACAAATGTGGAATTGACAACGGAACTGGCTGAAGCCTCTGGTGTCTTCGTCTGTCAATCAACAATATGAAGGTCAATCTCAGAATTAGCACTTAAAACATTTGTTGCAGCGTAAAACTTCTGTTTAGAAAGGGCAACACAGGTCAAAGATGATTCAGACATCGAAGATCAGATGTGGCTAATTGTAGACATGGTGCTAAGTGAAATAGTATTCTGTATGATAACTAAGCGTGACAAGTCCGATTTGTCAGTCCCATAGTATATGGGAGGCTAAGATAAAAGAAAAAAATTATCAATGGTTTCTTTAAAAGTTTTTCTTAATTTTTTATTACATTTTTGCTTTTGATGATGATGTTAGTGGATCCGTGAGATCTTTTCTTATTGTAATAGTAGTAATCCAGAGTTAAGCCATACATGCATGTACTTTGCTGCGCTCACATCTTATTGTCACAAGTAGATGATTTTATTGCTTCAGCTACATTTCTGTCTGATCACTTGATAATCAGCTTCAAAGCAAGAAGCCGAAGTCAAATGGAAGCATCATTTATCATTTCTTTTCAGTAGGGACGAATAATGTATTTGTGTGTTCATCCACCCTGCTCATACTGCAGAGAATAGTACAGATGGGACTGCTGAGGTGGCAATGAGCTGATCAGTTGGAGAAATTAGTTGCAGTTTTAAATATAGCAGTAATTAGAACCAGAGACCTGATCCTTTTCAGTGATTATAGAACATTATGGTTTCTTTCTTTGAGTTTTATTTTTTCATTCCTTATGTGGGGTTGTGCAGGATGAGGGAAACATGGCTGCTTTCTTCCTAAAATACTACACATGGACAGTTGTGGCTCTGTTTTTCTATTTCTTGACAACACCTATAACCATTTTACAAGTAACGTTCCTCATCTGCTCCATACGAATTGTATAGTACAGTAAGCAAGTGGTAGGTACAAGAGTTGCAATGGCGTTGAGGAAACTGGCGTTAAAAGGACATTTATGTTTAATAAGGGAATTAATATTTCTGTTTTACAAATACTGTAAATTCACTGTATAATTTGATATAAATCTAATTGTGCTCCCACAATATGAAAGAATTATTATTAGGTTCACTGAAGTGACAACTGAGTAAAATATACCTTTTAATAGTAACTTGTTAAAAACAGGGATAACACACCACTGTGAAATAGCCTCACCGTGAATTAAAAAATGTATTAAACAACAAACACTGAGTCATTATGATAAATATATCTCCGTGTTTATAACAATATTTGTCTGGAACCAGCATATATCCTGGGCACAACAATAGTACAATCCCCAAGTAAAGCACCGGTGTCCGAAAACAAAACAAAATCGGATCTCCTAGCGCCGGGTGTAACACAATGTTACTGTCCCCTATGCAGACATTCCATATAAAATAAACGACCCTACGCGTTTCAGATACTCATCCTCAGGGGTCCGTATCTTTGTAACTCTGGCCTCATCACCAGCGATAATAGTATTCAACAGCAGATATTCTGCTGTGCGTCACGGGAAGATGCACGTATCGATGTCAACGGCATACTTCATTACAGGCGCTGGGTTACTATAAACACCTAAACTCCACCCCTCGTATTTGGCGGCGATACATGAACTGACCAATCACAACACCCTCACGATTCGTGACACCTGCCCATGTGACCCCCCGCCGTCAGCTGACAGCCAGGGGTCATCATCGACCGCATCATGCCGAACGCGCAGGCGCAGTAGAAGCCAAGGACGTATCGCCCGGACTGCCATGCACGAGGAAGGTAAGCGCAATACGATAATATAAGTTACAAGTATGTCTTGCGGGACAGTTACCCACCGCAAGTGGACTACCTCATAAAGCAACCCTAAAGTAAATGAACACATATAAGGTGGACAAGATTACTAAGTCCCTCACATTAAGAAAAACTGACAAATGATCTCTTTTTAAATATGTCGGCTGGCCAATATAGCCATCTCAAAAGGTATTCTATGCAAATTTAACCCACCCACCATCGAGGCAACCCAAGGTGAGGGTTGACCACCTAAGGGGGAAAGGTATTGCATATTAAATAAAACATGCGTAATTAGTCTGCTCGTTTAAACCCGCTGGTTGTATGCATGCCAGTCTATGAATCCATTGAGCTTCTTTGCGTAAAATAAGGTTGTCCCAGTCACCTCCTCTTTTTGGGGGCCTAATGAGTTCGATTGCTTGAAACTTTAGGCATGCTGCCTGGCCTTGATGTTTAGCATGCACATGCTTAGATATTGGGGTGTCCCTAACATGGATAATATCTCCAACATGCTCCCTAATCCGGCGTCGAAATTGTCGTGCTGTTTTGCCCACATAATTCAGGGGGCATGGGCATGTAATTAGGTAAACCACTCCCGCTGTCTTGCAATTGACAAAGTCCCGAATGTTGTATTTTTTCTGTGTTGCAACACTGGTGAAACTATTCCCTTTGAAAATGAAATCACAAGCTTTGCAGCTACCACATCTAAAAGTGCCTGGTATTTGTCTATCCAGCCACGTACCCCTAGATGTAATGGGGTCAAAACAACTGTGCATAACTCTGTCCCTAATGTTTTTCCCTCTCCGATACGTGACAGAAGGCCACTGTGTGATCTGGTCTGCCAAATCTGTGTCAGAACTGAGAATACGCCAATACCTTTTCAGGATCTGCATAATATCATTTTGTTTAGAATCATAGGTGCCTATGAGTCTCGTAACTTGTTCTTCTTTTCGTTTTTTAGGAACCAAGAGACATTGCCTGTCTGCGTCCCTTGCTCCCTCATAGGCCTTCCTGATAACACTCTTGGGGAAACCCCTATCCTTCAATCTTGCTTTGAGTTCCTGGGCCTGGCACTCAAAATCACCCATAGAGCTACAATTCCTGCGTACTCTCATAAATTGGCCTTTTGGAATGCCACGTTTGAGGGGATAAGGATGACAACTATTCCATTGCAAGAAACTATTGGTTGCTGTTTCTTTCCGATCTACCTTGGTACGAATTGTACCTTCTTCTGTTTTTATAATTTTCAGATCCAGAAAAGACAATTCTTTTTCACTGATCTCGCATGTGAACTTTAGCCCTACGTCATTTTTGTTGAGGGATGCTACAAAACTATGGAACTCATCCTCGGTAGAGTTCCAGAGAATCAGCACGTCATCAATATATCTAATCCATAATCCAACGGATGAAGTCCATTTGGCAAGTTTGTCCCCAAAGACAATTGTCTTACAAATACTGTACTTTCAGCAACCGCTGATAAGTAAGGCTTACAACTAAGGTCTGTCTTGTACATATGTCTTTAGGTAACTGGGGAAAAAGGAAAAAGGAAGAACGCAGTGTTACTAAATCTTGCAGTAGCAATGGGGCTATAGATAATACCTTTAATAAATGCATATTATTTTATTCATTTTATCACAATTTTAAAACACAAGAAGCAAAAAAAAGCTGATACCTGCAGCCAAATCTTTTATGCTATCTACACAAGTAGTCTAATCATATGAAATGTGGTCGCTGAATTAAATGGGGCAATCTATCAAAAAGTAAGTGTTTGACCTAAAGACTTTATATTCAGGCTCACTGTGTATCATAAAGACGAACAAGATAAAAGAGAACTTGCCAATTAGTAAGAAAGCAGCCGCATTAACCGGTTAGATGTCTTGTCACTGGGGCTAGAATGACGTACTGCCAGGCTGTAGCTCAAACACCTCCTTACATTTTGCCAGCCAGCGTATTAGCACCTCTGGGCCACCACTTTGGCCCGATAGACCACGTCTTAAGGACACTAAGCCTCTGTCAAAAAAATAAAAAATTTAGGTAAGTGGCCTAACTTGGAGCTAGTGAAAATAAGTAGACATCACTGGCAAAAAATCTCATTCCAGTAGTCCACTAGCAGACAGCCCAAACTAATGAAACTTTTGGGGTTCGTAGTACATGAATAGCTGCAAAATGCGACTGTTGTTGAGCACCGGCCAGCCGCTATTTTACAGATTAGAAATAAGATCACATGACCTGGGGCAGGCTTCCCCATAATGCCTTGCAGACAGCCCTCCAAAAATGCACTGCAGTTATCCCTTACTCTACCTATATACAGTTAGGTCCAGAATTATTTGGACAGTGACACAAGTTTTGGCATTTAGCGGTTTACCAAAACATATTGAATATACAGTTATATAATTAATATGGTCTTAAAGTGCAGACTCAGCTTTAATTTGAGGGTATTCACATCGTAATTTGAGGAAGGGTTTAGAAATTACAGCTCTTTAATATGTAGCTGCCTCTTTTTCAAGGGACCACAGGTAATTGGACAATTATAAAAAAAAAAGCTATTTAATGGGCTGCATGGGCTATTTCCTCGTTAATCCACCATAAATTATGCAGGTAAAAGGTCTGGAGTTGATTCCAGATGTGGCATTTGCATTTGGAAGCTGTTCCTGTGAACCCACAACATGAGGTCAAAGGAGCTCTCAATGCAAGTGAAACAGACCATGGATAGGCTGAAAAAAAAAAAAGAAGAAATTCATCAGAGAGATAGCACAAATGTTAGGAGTGGCCAAATCAACAGTTTGGTACATTCTTGAAAAAAAAAAAGAGCGCACTGGTGAACTGGTGAACTCCAAAAGACCGAGACATCCACGGAAGATAACAGTGGTGGATGATCGCAGAATCCTTTCCATGGTGAAGAAAAATTCCTTCACAACATCTACCCAAGTGAAGAACACTCTCCTGGAAGTAGGTGTATCAGTATCTACACCGTATTCCAAATTATTATGCACATTGGATTTGAGTGTCATAAACATTTAATTATTCATTTTTCAATTAAACTCATGGATGGTATTGTGTCTTAGGGCTCTTTGGAGTATTGTAATCAATGTCAGACACCTGTGATAATTAGTTTGCCAGGTGTGCCCAATCAAAGGAAAACTACTTAAGAAGGATGTTCCACATTATTAAGCAGGCCACAGGTTTCAAGCAATATGGGAAAGAAAAAGGATCTCTCTGCTGCCGAAAAGCGTGAAATAGTGCAATACCTTGGACAAGGTATGAAAACATTGGATATTTCAAGAAAACTTAAGCATGATCATCGTACTGTGAAAAGATTTGTGGCTGATTCAGGGCACAGACGGGTTCATTCAGATAAAGGCATAATGAGGAAGGTTTCTGCCAGACAAATTAATAGGATTAGGAGAGCAGCTGCAAAAATGCCATTGCAAAGCAGCAAACAGGTATTTGAAGCCGCTGGTGCCTCTGGAGTCCCACAAACCTCAAGGTGTAGGATCCTTCAGAGGTTTGCAAGTGTGCATAAAGCTATTATTCGGTCACCCCTAAACAATGATCACAAGCAGAAACGGTTGCAGTGGGCTCAGAAATACATGAAGACTAAATTTTCAAACCGTGTTGTTTACTGATGAGTGCCGTGCAACCCTGGATGGTCCAGATGGATGGAGTAGTGGATGGTTGGTGAATGGCCACCATGTCCCAACAAGGCTGCGACGTCAGCAAAGAGGTGGCGGAGTCATGTTTTGGGCTGGAATCATGGGGAGAGAGCTGGTAGGCCCCTTTAGGGTCCCTGATGGTGTGAAAATGACCTCTGCAATGTACGCAGAGTTTATGACTGACCACGTTCTTCCGTGGTACAAAAAGAAGAACCGTGCCTTCCGTAGCAAAATTATCTTCATGCATGACAATGCACCATCTCATGCTGCAAATAATACCTCTGTGTCATTGGCTGCTATGGGCATAAAAGGAGAGAAACTCATGGTGTGGTCCCCATGTTCCCCTGACCTCAACCCTATTGAGAACCTTTGGAGCATCCTCATGCAAAATATCTATGAGGGTGGGAGGCAGTTCACATCAAAACAGAAGCTCTGGGAGGCTATTCTGACATCCTGCAAAGATATTCAAGCAGAAACTGTCCAAATACTCACAAATTCAATGGATGCAAGAATTGTGAAGGTGATATCAAAGAAGGGGTCCTATGTTAACATGTAACTTGGCCTGCTAAGTTTTTTTTGATTGAAAGAGCTTTTGATTTCTGTAAATAAGACCTCCTGATGCTGCAAATTCAACAAATTACCATTTTAGTTCTCTTTACAACCTTTAAAATGTTTTGATCTCTGTTGTGCATAATAATTTGAAACAGTGCCTTTTGAGTTTTTTACTTTTAAAAAAAATTCTGTTATCATTAGGAGATTTGTTCAATAAAATTTGCATTATACTCCAACGGTTGATGGCTTGAAGATTATACTTACTGTCATTTGCATCGACTATTTAGGAAAATCAGCGAAAAATAACATTTGCATAATAATTTGGAACGCGGTGTAAGTCTACCATAAAGAGAAGACTTCATGAGAGCAAATACAGAGGGTTCACCACAAGGTGCAAACCATTAATCAGCCTCAAAAATAGAAAGGCCAGATTAGACTTTGCCAAACAACACCTAAAGGAGTCCTATGATTGCACAGCTCTAATCTATATCATTTACTTTTCTGCCTTTCCATTTTATAGCAGATATGTCTTGTTTGTGTTTAACTAATTAAATGATATTTATCAACTTGCTTAAGTCATGGAGTTTTAATAGTATATACAATTCCTTATCCCATGTAGGAGGTCCACATTAACCTATTTAATGCAGTGTAATCTATAGCATCACTTCTATTATCAATGTTTGTTTAAATCAATGAGCCATATTATATTAAGGTTTCTTTGATAAATATGACTAATTTCAATTCAATTATGAATGTACAAAATAGCATTTATGTTTAGCCTGCGCTGGATTTATTTCTATTAATCTCACAGAGGACTATAAAGTGGTAATCAGGCATGGAAAATGTTGGTAGAATAGAGCGGCATAACAGAAGATATTAAACCTATAATAATCAATAAAATACTTTCTCTTACACATTAAGATGCCTTTGCAGGGGCCAAAGATGACACCAGAGAACATAAAGTCCATAAGGCGTAATTTTTCACTCCCGATCTTCTAGCTACTGCAGTAATGTAAATATTCTTCTTGCTCTGGAGTTTTCATCAATATGTGCTGGACTTTTCTTTATGTGACCTCCATTCATAGGAACACATTCACAGCTCCCATGCTGTTTAGGCTTGGGAGCTGGTGACTATAGGGTATGTCCCCTTAAGGGATTTACCCAGCAGGCTTATCCCCTAGGTAGGGTGGGGTTGTTGGGAGTATCCCACCCATATAAATTAGGCTACACGGGGGATTTGCTTCCTCTTGGACCCCCCTTTGGATCGTGGAAGGAACCCTAGAGATTGTCCTACTAACCTTGTTAGAGCAGTAGCATGGCGGACGCAGCGTTGATGGCACTCCTGAAGGAGAAGATTGAGAGGGAGGGAGCTGGATGGCTTTCCTCTCTGCTTTTGTCTCCCCCTGATCAGCCGTCTGATGTCGCTGGGCGTCCAACAGGTAGGCAGGCGCGGCCTGCGCGGCGCTGCCGTCCCCCCTCGTCAGAGAGGCAGAGCTCCATCTAGAAACCCCCAGGCGCTGCCTAGTACAGCTCCGGCAGCTGAGGGAGCCCTGTCACGTGACCGCTCTGCATTAGCAGCAGAGCGACGTTCAGGGCAGCAGGGGATAGCTAGGGCAAGTTCCCCTGCTGCTAGTCCACATATTATTGATAGTGGGGTGGCTTTAGAGGCTACTACAGAGCCAGTCACCAGGCCACAAGGCCGTTTAGCTCGATGGTTTGGGCGTAAAACAGCTCCTCCTCCCCCTGCACTACAGCTTCCCACAGTAAATGCAGCAACACTGCCACCTAGTGTCGGTTCTGCGGAATTGCAGGCTCAACAGGGAAGAATCTATAGTGATGTAGTTCCCCAAGAGGAGCTTGGCTCTCAGGCCTTTCACAGCTCGGATGAGCTTTTTGATTGCGTGCCAGGCACGCCTACGGATGGCGCTCAGGTCCCCATTGCTGGACAGCGTCACAGGGCTCGTGTATCATGCCAGAGAGATGGGCCCCGTGGTGGGCGTAGCATTTCCCCATCTGTGGCTGAGTCGAGTCGCTGCATAGATAATAGGCGTAGGAGGCGCAGCCGATCACTTGGGCGTTCTCGTAGCGGGGAACGCCGGAGCGGTTATAGATGCCATTCCAGGAGCAAGCATAGTAGAAGACGTTCCCGCTGTTCCCGCAGGGGCTGGTCTGGTCACCATTCATCATCATTGTCTGTGAGCAGTAGGGACAGTCACTTTACGAGGTGTTCACATAGGAGCCGGAGACATGGGCGGAGCAGGCGGTCACACGACCGAGGGCAGGAGAGACATCCATCTGCACCTGTTGCTGCGGTTACCGTAGTTCCTCCGCTGCCTACCGTGTCGACTCCTGATGCACTTCCCTCGACGCATATGACTGGTGAGTTGTCCTGCGTTCCAGCTTGGAGTAAGGCTGCCTTGAATGGCGAGGGTGAAATGTTGGATATTTTAAAATGTATGTTGGCTAAAATGGAGGTTCCTAGCCCCTCAGTGCATTCTCCAGGGGCGCCAATTGCACCGCCTGAGTTGGCCCCGGCTAATCCGGGTTTATTATTTCTGGATTCTTATTTTTGTGGCGTCGCCCCCTTGGAGACCCATTTTTCCTCGGACACAAAGGAAAAAGTGGAGAAATGTGAATTTGTGGATATATGGACATTATTGTCCCCGGAACAGTTAACAGTGGATAAGGAGAGACGGTTTGAGTAAACTGAGGATAAAAAGCCTAAAGTGGCTAAAACATTTGTGAATTGGGTGCAAGCTTTTGCGGTTTTAGCGAGTGTGTTTAGCAAAAAGCACCCGGAAAAAAGTTTTGAGTTGTTTACATATTTGGATACGATATATTCTGCTTATAAATTGCATGGTGGTACAGCTTGGTGGAGGTACGATGAGGAATTCAGACGATGTCTGGCGCTGAGGCCGGAGGTCGGCTGGTCTTCAAAGGCTACGGATGTTTGGATTCAACTTATGTTGTCTCAAAAACCGTCTAACTCCTTTCAGTCATCTGCCGCTGCGGGACATTCCGGACAGTCCGCAGCGGTGGGGAGACGTCCCGGAGCGTGCTGGCTCTTTAACGAGGGTCATTGCAGGTTCTTTAACTCATGTAAATTTAAACACGAATGTTTATTCTGCGGTGGTTCGCATACAGCCTTGCGCTGTTTCAAAAAGGGGAAGATGCCTGCCAGACTTGTGCCTTCAGGTCAGCCAGAGGACACCAGTGAGCGTCTCAAAGATGCACCCATGGCTGGACAGGTATCACAGGACCGAGGAAGCCGTAATGCTAATTGAAGGTTTTTCACATGGTTTTTATATTCCGCACGTTAAGCAAGCGGCGGTTGTTTTTGGCGCAAATTTAAAATCTGTTACGGAATTCCCCTCAGTGGTACAGGAAAAGTTGGATAAAGAGGTTAGCCTGGGCCACGTCGCTGGCCCTTTCACCTCCCCACCTTTGGAGAATCTTCGGATTTCTCCTTTGGGGGTGGTCCCCAAGAAAGAACTCAGCAAATATAGACTCATCCATCATTTGTCTTTCCCTGAGGGTGATTCGGTCAATGATGGTATACCTAAGGAGGAGGCGGCTGTGTCTTACATGTCTTTTGACTGGGCCGTCCAAGTAGTATCAAAAGCGGGCCAGGGTGCCCTGCTGGCCAAGTCAGATATTGAATCCGCTTTCCGTCTCCTCCCAGTACATCCTGACTGTTTTCACCTGCTTGGTTGTCAATTGGATGGGCTATATTATGTTGATCTTTGTTTACCAATGGGGTGTTCCATATCTTGCCGCTATTTCGAAATGTTTAGCACTTTTCTCGAATGGGTGGTGAGGTCGGAATCGGGTAATGCTGCAGTATTGCATTATCTCAATGATTTCTTGTTCGTTGGCCCAGTTGATTCGCCGGTTTGTCGTTCTACGTTAGACTTTTTTAGTTATTTCATGTCCCTGTTCGGGGTCCCGTTGGCAGAGGACAAAACGGAAGGTCCCTCTACTTCCTTGTCTTTTCTAGGTATCATGATTGACACCGAAAAAATGATTCTTAGTTTACCACAGGACAAATTAGCCCGGCTGCAGGACTGTATAGTTTTGTGTATTAAGGTAAAGAAAGTGACGTTGAAGGACTTACAATCCCTTTTGGGTCAATTAGCTTTTGCTTGTAGGATATTCCCCATGGGTAGAGTGTTTTCGCGTCGTCTATCACTGGCTACGGTGGGTGTTATGCAACCTCATCACTTCATCCGGCTGCCGGCAGCGTTGAAGGACGACCTGCGTATGTGGTTGAAATTCTTGTCGGATTACGACGGTCTCTCCTGTTTTCCTGAACGGGAGTGTTGCAATGCAGATTTCGAATTGTTCAACAATGCGGCAGGGTCTTTGGGTTATGGCGTGATTTTTGGCAATAAATGGTTGGCCCATCAGTGGCCCCAGGATTGGTTTGCAGCGGGTCTCACTGGGAATTTGACACTGCTGGAGTTATTCCCTATCGTTGTTGCCTTAGAAATATGGGAAGGTGACATGCGCAATAAGAGGATATTGTTTTGGTCAGATAATGAGAGCACTGTCATAGCCATTAACAAACTTACCTCGAGTTCTCTGCCAGTTCTGGCTTTGTTACGTCATCTTGTTTTCTTGTGTTTGTCGTTTAATATGGTTGTCAAGGCACATCATGTTCCTGGTGTATGTAATGAGATTGTTGACTCTTTATCTCGTTTCCAGTGGCATCGTTTCAGGGACCTGCACCCGCTGGCGGAACAGGAGGCTTACCCATGCCCCTCTTTCCTTTGGGATCTGCCGGTGAACATCTGATACCATTGGTGCAGTCCTCGGTTGCTCCTGCTACATGGAGCGGGCATGGTAAGGCGTAGCGAGAGTGGTTAGCCTGCGCGGAGGAGAATGTGCTCCTCTCTCCTCAGAATTGCCATGGTATTACTGTTACTTACCTGTCTTGGTTGCGGGATGAAGGGGTGTCTGCCGGGGTGGCTCAAAAGCGTTTGTCTGGGGTAGCCTTTGCATTCAAGTTGTTGGGTTTGCTGGACGCCACTAAAAGTCTGGTTTTCTCGTTGATCTTGCGGGGTTGGAAGAAGGAAAAACCAACTGTTGACATGCGCCGGCCTGTTTCTTTCTCATTATTGCAGCGGATAGTAGGTAGCACGGCGGAGACCTGCGCATCCGCGTACGAGGGTTTATTGTTTCAGTGTGCTTTTATGTTAGCATTCTTTGGCGCGTTGCGCATAAGGGAGTTAGTCTCCCCTTCGCGCATGCGTGTAGTGGGCCTCCTCAGAGAGGATGTCGTTTTGCTGCCCGATTCAATCAGGGTGATGGTTAGTCGTTCCAAAACAGACTTATATGGACAGAGCGCGTGGTTGTCCATTTTTAGTCTTCCTTCATCCTTGTGCTCGGTGGACGTTATCACGAGATATGCTGCAGTTCGTCCCTCCGGTCCTTGTTTCTTGGTACACGCCGATGGCACCCCCTTAACAAAATTCCAGTTTACGAGGGTATTCAAGCGTTGTTTGCGCGTAGCAGGGGTAAATCCATCGGAATATGGTACTCACTCGTTCCGCATTGGCGCTGCGACAGTAGTGGAGGCTGGGGGCATGTCTGATGCGGAGGTTAAAAGGTTGGGGCGTTGGAAGTCAGATGCTTTCCGCCGTTATGTTCGCCCTCATTTGTTGATTTGATAATTATTTCTGTTTTCTTTCTTTCTAGGTTTCAGGAGGCCTGTGGTGTGGCTGCTGGGCCACTCATACATTTATTGGGCTGCACAACGAGCTTCTTATCGGCCCGGGGGTACCAGTCTCGGCTTCCGTCAAGCGGATGTGCATTGGAAGGGTTTTAGGGGCCTTAAATGGCTCCAGGTTCTCCCTGAGGCGGTTAATTTAAGCAAGGTCACAAATGAAGTTAATATCACCAACCATTCCCATTTTATTTAGGTGTATCCATATAAATGGCCCACCCTGTATTTAAAAAATGTAATGTTAAAATGCCCCCAAATTATCTTTTATGACCTTATGTGGTTAACAATGTCTAACGCAAATAAATAAGGACAAAAATAAAGCAAACAAATTAGTCCAAACCGCAGCATTTAGTCCTCTCCCTTATGACCTAAAACTATATATCCCTTATATAAAAACAACTGTAAACGAAAGGGGGGCACAATTTAAAATGTATTTTAGTAGCACTTTCTAGTATTATAAAGTAACAAAAAATGTCAAACCAGATACTAATTAGCTTTTATTTTGTGTTGTTTTATAAATTTTTCCTTAAAGGGGTTGTCCGAGATTTAATGACTCTATGTTAACCCCTTCCCGCACCTTGACGTTAATAAACGTCAATGTGTGCAGTAACTTCGCGCACCTTGACGTTCATTAACGTCAGTGCTTTGACAGTTAACCGCCGCGCGGCGCTACACCGCAGCGGCGGTTAACTGTGCAGGGTGTCAGCCCTGCTCTCCCTGTTGCCGATCAGCGGCCTGTCGCCGCTGAAATCGGCAATTAACCCCTTCGATGCGGTGGTCGATTGCGATCCCCACATTGAAGAGGTTTACAGCGGATCGGCAGCCCCCCACATGTATTTGCGGGGGCTGGCGATCCTTCTCACGGCAACCAGAGGCCAGACAATGACCTCCGGGTTGCCATGTACGGAAGCCTCGGAGGATCAGCCTCCGGCCGTTCCTCCTCTGCTTCCTGTCAGTGTGACAGTTACGTCACAATGACAGTTACAACACATTACACTACGTGTGTAGTGTAATGTGTTCCAGCAGCGATCAGAGCTGCAAGTCTAAGTGTCCCCTAGTGGGACAAGTAAAAAAAGTAAAAAAAAGATAATAAAAATGTTTTGAAAAAGTGTAAAAATAAAAGTTAGAAGTGACATAAACAAAGAATGCTTTTTTTCCTATAATAAGTCTTTTATTATAGGAAAAAAATTAACACGATAAAAAAAGTACACATATTTGGTATCACCGCGTTCGTAACGACCCCGACTATAAAACTGTAATATTATTTTTCCCGCACGGTGAACACCGCGAAAAAAATAAACGAAAAACAGTGCCCGAATCACAATTTTTTGGTTACCACCCCTCCCAAAATCTACAATAAAAAGTGATCAAAAAGTCGCATGTACGCCAAAATGGTACCAATACAAACTACAACCCGTCCCGCAAAAAACAAGCCCTTACACCGCATTTTTGACTGAAAAATAAAAAAGTTATCGCTCTCAGAATATGGTGACACAAAAAAGAATTTATTTTATAAATAAGTGATTTTATTGCACAAACGCTGCAAAACATCAAAAAGTTATATACGTATGGTATCGCCGTAATCGTATCGACCCGCAGTATAAAATATAATGGTAATTTATAGCCCAGGGTGAACGCCATAAAAAACAGTTTCAGAATTGATGGTTTTTGGTCACCTTGCTTGCCAAAAAATTGAATAAAACGTGATCAAAAAAATTTCTAGTACCCCAAAATGGTACCAATGAAAACTACAGATTGTCCCGCAAAGAATAAACCCTCACCCAGCTCCGGTGGAAAAAAAATAAAACCGTTCTGGCTCTCAGAATATGGCGATGCAAAATGTGCAGTGTTCCAAAAGCAGATAAGATCGGGCGCCTTTTATCAGTGCGACACCGGCCCCATATCTGCCGATTATTATTTATTTACTGCATTATTATACCCTCTTATTATACCCTGATGTACCCCGCACAGATAACATGTACCCTGATGTACTCCGCACAGATAACATGTACCCTGATGTACCCCGCACAGATTACATATGCCCCCACATTATATATTGAGACACCAGTAAAACCCCAAACAGAACTACTACCAAGCTACATCTGCGCCCCAAAAGCCAAATGCTGCTCCCTCCCTTCTGAGCCCTGCAGCGTGCCCAAACACCAGTTTACGCCCATAGATATGGCATCGCCATACCCAGGAGAACCCCCTTAATATTTTATGAGGTATTCGTCTTCAGTGGCACAAACTGGGCATAACATGTAGTGCACTAAAATGGCATATGAGTGGAAAATTGTAATTTTTACTCTGCACCATCCGCTGCACATTAACCCCTGCGCGCACCACAACATAGCATGTCGTAGTGTGGGGGGGGGGTGATGTATGGAGCGTCTCACGTGAAAAATAAAGCATTTAAAACGGCAAAATCACTGTTTTTTGGTCACCTTGGCTCTACCTAAAAATGTAATAAAAAGTGCTCAAAAAGTTGTATGTACCAAAAAATGGTACCAATAAAAACGACCGCTCGTCCCTCAATAAATAAGCCCTCATACCGCTCTATTGACTGAAAAATAAAAAAGTTGTGGCTCTTGGAACGCGGGGAGGAAAAAACTAAAAAGGAAAAGAAAAAAATGGATCAGTCCAGAAAGGGTTAATTACTTTCTAATGAAAAACCATTTATGACCACACGTGGGGTATTGCCGTACTCGGGAGAAATTGCTTTACAAATGTTGGCCAGCATTTTCTCCTTTATCCTTTGTGAAATTGAAAAAATACAACATTTTAGTGGAAGAAATGTTGATATTCATTTTCACGGCCTAATTCTAATAAATCCTGCAAAAGACTTGTGGGGTCTAAATGCCCACTATATCCCTAGATAGATTCTTTAAGTGGTGTAATTTCCACTTTTGGGGGGTTCCACTGTTTTGGCCTCTCAGGGGCTTTGCAAATGCAACATGGCACCCAAAAACCATTTCAGCTAAATTTGATCTCCAAAAGACAAATAGCGCTCCTTCCCTTCTAAGCTCTGCTGTGGGTCCAAACAGCCGTTTATTACCACATATGGCATATTTCCGTAATCGGGAGAAATTGTTTTACAAATGTTGGGGTGCTTTTTCTCCTTTATTCCTTGTAAAAATTAAAAATGGCTACCTTTTTTCAGAAAAAAAGTAGATTTTTACCTTTACAGAATAATTCCAATGAATTCAGCAAAACAACTGTGGCATCAAAATGCTAACTTTACCCCTAGAAAAATTCCTTGATGAGTGTAGTTTCCAAAATGGGGTCACTTTCTGGGGGTTTCCACTATTTTGTTCCCTCCAGTGCAATTCAAACGCGACACGGCACTGAAAACTATTCCAGCAAAATCAGAATTTCAAAATCCAAATGGTGCTCCTTTCCTTCTGAGTCCTGCTGTGGGTCCAAACTGCAGTTTATTACCACATATGGGGTATTGCTGTAATCGGGAGAAATTGCTTTACATATGTTGGGGTGTTTTTTCTCTTTTATTCCTTGAAAAAATAAAAAAATTCTACGTTTTTTTCAGAAAAAAAGTAGATTTTCATCTTCACATACTAATTCAAATACATTTTGCAAAAAAACTGTGGGTTCAAAATGCTAACTATACCCATAGATAAATTCCTTGAGGGGTGTAGTTTCCAAAATGAGGTCACTTTTGGGGGTTTTTATTGTTTTGGCCCCACAAGACCTCTTCAAACCTGACATGATACCTAAAATATATGCTAAAAAAAAGGAGGCCCCAAAATCCACTAGGTGCTTCTTTGCTTCTGAGGCCTGTATTTCAGTAAATTAGCGCACTAGGGCCACATGTGGGATATTTCTAAAAACTGCAGAATCTGGGCAATAAATAATAAGTTCCATTTCTCGGGTAAAAACTTCTGTGGTATAGAATTTTTTTTATTACAAATGAATTTTGTAAAAAAAAAATGACATTTGTAACTTTCACCTCTACTTTGCTTTAATTCCTGTGAAACGCCTAAAGGGTTAAAACACTTTCTGAATGCTGTTTTGAATACTTTGAGGGGTGCAGTTTTCAAAATGGGGTGATTTATGGGGACTTTCTAATAAATAAGACCCTCAAAGCCACTTCAGAACTGAACTGGCCCCTGTAAAAATCGGCTTTTGAAATTTTCTTCAAAATATGAGAAATCGCTGCTAAAGTTCTAAGTCTTGTAACGTCCTAGAAAAATAAAATAATGTTCAAAAAACGATGCCAAACTAAAGTAGACATATGGGGGATGTTAACTAGTAACTATTTTGTGTGGTATTACTATCTGTTTTACAAGCAGATACATTTAAATTTAGAAAAATGCTAATTTTTGCAAATTTTCTTCAAATTTTGGTGTTTTTTACAAATAAATATTGAATTTATCGACCAAATTTTTTCCGTAACATAAAGTACAATATGTCACGAGAAAACAATCTCAGAATCACTTTGATAGGCAAAAGCATTCCGGAGTTATCACCACATAAAGGGACACATGTCAGATTTGAAAAATCGGCTTCGTCCTGAAGGCCAAAACAGGCTCAGTCCTGAAGGGGTTAATGCTTGTAATTTATAAATACATTTGTAATATACTTACATTTTCCAAATCCTGCCATGGGGAACTTGACGGGTGATGTCACTCTCTGTACTGGTTATGGCCGCTTTGTTGATCTTGAATTCTTTGATGTGTATACGACACGTTACTTGTGACGAGGTGTATATCGGCTTGTTCTGCTTCACAGCCGGTAACGCGCATGCGCTGTCACTGCTGTTCTCGTGGTCCCTGCTGTTTTCGAGATAACAGCAGGGGCCACGCATGCGCGTTACAACAGAACAAGCCGATATACACCACGTCACAAGTGACGTGTCGTATACACGGATAATAATTCAAGGTCAACAAAGCGCCCAGAGCCAGAGCAGAGAGTGACGTCAACCGTCAAGTTCCCCATGGCAGGATCTAGAAACGGGGATCTAGAAACGGGGCCACTTTGGAAAATGTAAGTATATCACAAATGTATTTACATTTATAAATTACAAGCATTAACACAAAGACACAGAAATTATTTGAATAACTGAATTAGAAAAAATGTTTCAGCTTTCAAACCTGCGTGTACTAGAAAAACAAAACTGTGACTGGTCATTAAACAAGAGAAAATGGTCCCATCTTGAACTGGTTAAAAAAAAATCCTTCCCTACCCTATTGACTGTATATATAAGTATTACTTATATGTACTTTCAACATGGGGTTTAGACTGCAGTCGGTAAATTAGTAATGTTCTCGATTTTGTTCTTTACAGAAAAAACTGATAAATAAACCACAATGCAGGTGCACATGAAGAGCTAGAGCTCAGCAATATATTCAATCAACTGCAAGTGTTGGTACATTGGACTAATGGTCATTTATTTGACCTATCACAAATAACAAAATGCGGTCGTATTTTATTAATTCACTTGCCGCTTTATATAATATCTACTCTGGAGAATCTAGTATAAATAGTAGCAGGTGTATTAATAACAGTGATCTATACAAAACTGTAGGACAGAATATTAAATGCATGAGGGTGCACAGAAAATTATTTATTTAAAGCTCTCGCTAAATCTAGCCACAAGACTGAGAAATAATTTAAAGGAGAAAATATATCCAAACTGTTAACCTCTGCAAAGCATTATTAAATACTCAATGAATTAGAAAAATGACTCAGTATTTCAAAGCAAGGCTTATTTATTATATATTTTGTATTGCTGTGGTTTAAAAAGTTGCACTAGATTAGGTCACACAAGTGTTGTGGTTCTTATAAGCATCTAAAAGGCAAAAAGATATTTTGCAAGTTCTAGGAAATCTTCCAAAAATTGTTTCCATAAAAACAAAACAAAAAAAAAACAACGACAAAAGGCCTAATGCACAGGGCCTGACACATTGAGTCACAAAGTCCCTACGGCTCCGTCTTGCACTAAAAAGAAAAGCTTCTAGGGGAGAATATCCCTGAAATATGGCATCTGATAGAAATGTATGAACAGGGAGGTATAGTAGGAGGCAATATATGCACGGGCCAATTAGCAGGCAAATGAGTGTTCATAGAACGCTAGTTCCCGATAATTGCCCTGTGTAACCAGGGAAACGATCAGCTGATGGACGAGCATCGGCTGATTGCATAGTTGTAAATGCATAAACTTTTATCGTTGTCGGCAGCACATCTCCCTGTGTAAACAGGGAGATGTGCAGCCAACATGATATAAATGTATAGGGACGAGCAATGGGAGTAACGAATGCAAAGAAGCAAAAGAAGCAAGAAGAAAACGAGCGCGGATCAACAAGCTGTCTTATTTACGCGGCCGTGTAATACTACCTTAACCCCTTCCGGCTCCTTGACATACTATTCCGTCATGATAAGTGCATCGTTCGCACTCTATGACGGAATAGTACGTCACGGGAGGAACGGCCATTTTGGCCGTCCTCCGGGCACATACTGGAGCTATGACAACTTCTGTCTTGTACAGCAGTTGCCGCAGCTCCTACAGCGGGGACCGATTGCGGTGGTCCCCGCTGATTAACCCCTTAGAAGTCGCGTTCAATAGCAATCGCGACTTCTTATGGGTTAAACCTATGGAACCTTGAGGCATAACACTGGCCTCCGTCTATGCCATCTACAGAAGCCTAGATGGCATAGTCACGACCCACTATGCTTGCTGTCAGTGAGTAGCATGTAGTGCAGTGTATTAGAATTGCGATCAGCGCCTCCTGCCTTCAAGTCCCCTAGTGGGACAAAATAAAAAAGTAAAAAAAAAGTTGTCTAAAAATAAAAAATAAAACTTTTGAAAGTAAAAATCCCCCTATTTCCCTTATCAGTCCTTTACTATTAAAAAAATAAACTATACATAATTGGTATCGCCGCGTCCGTAACGGCCTGAACTACAAACGTATTTTGTTATTTATCCCGCGCGGTGAACACCATAAAAGAAAATAATAATAAACCATACCAGAATAACAATTTTTTTGGTCACTTCACCTCCCAAAAAATTTAATAAAAATAGATCAAAAAGTCGCATGTACCCAAAAATTTTACTGATCGAAACTACAGTTCGTTACGCAAAAAAACAAACCCTCACACGGCTTTCTTGATGGAAAAATAAAAAGTTATGACTCTTAGAATAAGGCGACACAAAAAGAAAATTATTTTTTATAAAAAGTATTTTATTGTGCAAACGCCATAAGACATGAAAAAAAACTATAAACATATGGTAACGCCGTAATCGTATCACCCCGCAGAATGATGTGAATATGTCATTTATAGCGCACGGTGAACGCTGTAAAACAAAACAATAAAAAAAATAATAGAATTGCCTTTTTTTAGTACTCACGCTTCTTGAAAAATAGAATAAAAACTGATCAAAAAGTTGCATGCACCCCATGAAAACTACAATAAATTCCACAAGGTAACTTGTTTCCAAATAGGGTCACTTCTAAGGTGCTTCCCCTGTAATGGTACCTCAAAAGCTGTTGTTACAGCTAAGGGGGACGGCGATGGGGTCCAACGTGGCCCCAACGTATGAGAACATCTTCATGTCCACCTTTGAGGAGGAGTATGTCTACACCTCCCCCCACATGGATCACATCCGCTGCTGGTGGAGATTTATTGATGACATTTTTGTCATATGGGAAGGTGATAGGTTGGGTCTTGATCAGTTTTTGTTAGAACTTAACACTCATATTCCAGCTCTTCAATTTACCATGGTTTGTTCTGATCGAGAATTACAATTTTTGGACACTTTGGTACAATGGAAAGACGGAGTATTTTCCACAGATTTATTTGTGAAACCCACAGACAGAAATAATCTCCTTTTATATAGTAGTAACCATCCTAGACACATGATTGAGTCGTTACCATGGAGTCAATTATTGAGGGTAGATAGGATTGTGTCAGATACTACACAGAAACAAATTAGGTTGACTCAGATGTGTAATAAATTTAAGAAGAGAGGTTATCCTAGGAAGCTTGTACAGCAACATAAGGATAGACTAGACAATGGTTTGGAATCTAATATTAAGGGTGTACAAGTTGAACGTATACCATTCATATCAACTTTTGGTAATTTGAGTGGTCGCATAGGTAATATTCTGCGAAAGAATTGGCCTATAGTGTCCAAGGGACATAATGAGATTGACACGTTGAGAATACCACCTATTATGTCATATCGGAGGACTAAGAATATTAGAGACACACTGGTTAAGTCAGACGTGGGTAGTAGAAAGAAAAATACACAATTACTACTTTGCCCCCCCAAAAATGGTAATTTTCCCTGTCTGAATTGCTGCAATTGCAATAATATTGTGAAAGGGAATAGTTTTCAGCATCCACATACGGGGAGGGTCTTTAATATCAGACACAGATTTACGTGCAATTCAGATTTCGTTGTATATATGATTACATGTCCTTGCTCATTGATTTACATAGGAGAGACAACTATGCCTATTAAATTGAGAATTAATAAGCATAAAAGTACAATCAGAAAGAAAATGATGGAACTTCCATTACCAAGGCATTTTATTGAAAAGAATCATCAGTTAAATCAATTGAGATTTAGGGTAATAGATTGTGTCCCGATACTCAGGAGGGGAGGGGATAGACAGAAGCTATTGAAAAAGAAAGAATTACGTTGGATCTTTGAGTTAGATTCCCTATACCCCAAAGGTTTGAATCTAGAATACAAGATAATACCTGGACTCTGAAATCCCATTGCTGTTTTTAACATTTTTTTTAATTGTAATATTGTACACTTGATGGGTGATTTCTGACACATTGTGTAGCATCCTTTTTTTTCATCGTCTTGTATTCCTGAGGGTCTTGATATTTTTGAAATATTTCTTACAGATTTGAGCATGTTCGTGATGGAGGTTTATTCACCACACGCCAGCGGATTTATGATCAGAATGAAGATTATAGCGGTTCCTTTCATGTTGGCATCCATCTGTATATATATTTTTTTATGCAATGTTTTTGAGTATAGAGGTTTTTTGATTGGGTGGGCTATGGTTGATGTTCTATCATCATTATATAAATCTCGTGTTCTGTGCGGTATAGGTGTCCGACATGATTTGTCGGACAGATATTACGAGCATTCCCTAGAAAGTCTTTTAATCACTGTTAGTGATTCGATTTATGTAGGTGAATTAACACTAAAGAGTATTTGATGACACTAACTTTTAGTGATTGATATCATGTAGTAATATGAACCTGATCCCTTCTCCCTCCGTCTGCCCTGTTCACATGTGACTTAACATCACGGAGTGAAGGCGTTTTTATCATCATTATATAAATCTCGTGTTTTGTGCGGTATAATTGTCCAACATGATTTGTTGGACAGTAGTTACAAGCATTCCCTAGAAAGTTTTTGAATCACTTCGGTGATCCGATTTATGTAGGCGGTTTAACACTAAATAGTATTTGATGACTTTAACTCCTAGGGATTGATATCATGTAGTAATATGAACCTGATCCCTTCTCCCTCCGTCTGCCCTGTTCACATGCGACTTAAACAGAGTGAAGGCGCTTTTTTAATTATTGAATTAATTTTGCCTCTAAATATACAGATATGGAGTTGCAGTATGATGGATTCTTGTTATGACTGAGGATGTCTTATATTTAACTTCTAGTGATTGATATCATGAAGTAATATGAACTTGATCCCCTCTCCCTCCCTCTGCCCTGTTCACATGTGACTTAAACAGAGTGAAGGCGTTTTTAATTATTGAATCAATTTTGCCTCAAAATATACAGATATGGAGCTGCAGTATGATGGATTCCTGTTATGACTGAGGATGTCTTACATTTATACATACTTTGATTACTATTTTTTGATCGAACGCTGGTCTTTATTTATTTTTTGCACAGCAGAGATGATTGATTGCTGAGCATGCACAGCAGAGCTCTGTGATCGTAGCTGGAACCTGGAGTGTGGTGAAACTTTCCTCCTTCACTTTTCTATTGCAATAACAATGATTGATATATTATTGAGGATGATGTATTAAAGATGTATTACACATTGTAGTTTTGCACGTTTTTGAAGATTATATAACTATTTGATGGATGTCATTAAGACTAATGTATGCTTCACCTGGGAGACCAGATTCATGATGTTCACTGGTTGGAATGGGCCATGTGATCATTTGTATTCACCCATTTATAACGATGTTTTTAGACATAATGTTAGGCTTGACAAAGACCCTTCACTCACTATGGGTCGAAACGTTGCTTGTCGTTTGTGGATGTCTTGACAATAAAACCACTTTGATGATTTGAAGACGTGTGCTGTTGTCCTACTACTTCTTTGGATATACATCGTGCTGGAGTTGGTTTGCCTGGCTTGACAGCGTGCACCGCACCATACTCGGGACTAGTGCTGCTTCAAAAATCTCCTTTTTTCTTAGAATAAGGCGACACAAAAAGAAAATTATTTTTTATAAAAAGTATTTTATTGTGCAAACGCCATAAGACATGAAAAAAAACTATAAACATATGGTAACGCCGTAATCGTATCACCCCGCAGAATGATGTGAATATGTCATTTATAGCGCACGGTGAACGCTGTAAAACAAAACAATAAAAAAAATAATAGAATTGCCTTTTTTTAGTACTCACGCTTCTTGAAAAATAGAATAAAAACTGATCAAAAAGTTGCATGCACCCCATGAAAACTACAATAAATTCCACAAGGTAACTTGTTTCCAAATAGGGTCACTTCTAAGGTGCTTCCCCTGTAATGGTACCTC
Organism: Rhinoderma darwinii; assembly: GCF_050947455.1. Taxonomy (NCBI): domain Eukaryota; kingdom Metazoa; phylum Chordata; class Amphibia; order Anura; family Rhinodermatidae; genus Rhinoderma; species Rhinoderma darwinii. Next base: position 135,871,365 of record NC_134688.1, read on the forward strand.
AAAAGCTCTGCAAATGCGACATGGCGCCCAGAAACCAATCCGGCAAAATCTACATGCCAAATATCACTCCTGCCTTTCTGAGCTCTGCCGTTTATTCCTACTTTTATTTTTTCCACATCAACATTTTTCCACACAAACATAAACAAGCATTTCACCACCATATATGCTCTATACCCAAAAACATTATCACATAATAACCTACATCATTAACCCCTTAACGACCAGGCCATTTTGCGCGTTAATGACCAAGGATTATTTTTTGATTTTTCACGGTCGCATTCCATGAGTCGTAACTTTTTTTTAATTCCATCGACATAGCCGTATAAGGGCTTATTTATTGCGGGACGAGTTGTATTTTGTATTTGCACAATTTTTAGGTGCTTATAATATATCGATTAACTTTTATTAACTTTATTTTAGGAGAGAATTGAAAATAAGCAGCTATTGCAGGATTGATTTTCACGTTATAAATTTACGCCGTTTACTATGCAGCGTAAATAATGTTAACTTTATTCTATGGGTCGGCACGATTAAAGGGATACCAAATATGTAAAGGTTTTATATGTTTTCCTACGTTTGCACAATAAAAAACCTTTTAGAAAAAAATTACTTGTTTTTGCATCGCCGCATTCCAAGAGCACTAACTTTTTTATTTTTCCTTCAATGTGGCCGTATGTGGGCTTCATTTTTGCGGGCCAAGGTGTAGTTTTCATTAGTACTATTTTGGGGTACATAGGACTTATAGATTAACTTTTATTTCATTTTTTATGGTGGGAATGGGAGAAAAGAGAGAATTTTGCCGTTGTTTTTTACCATATATGTGTATGTGTTATTTGTTTTAAAACTTTTACTCAATAAAACCACTTTTTGGGCAAAAAAAGTAGTTTTATTTTATTTTGACTGTAAAACTTTTTTATTTGTTTTTCACAAACTTTATTTAACTGCTTTAAATTTTTTTTTTTAGTCCCACCAGGGGACTTCACTATGCGATCTGCTGATCGCATATATAATGCTTTGGTATACTTAGTATATCATAGCATTATTGCCTGTCAGTGTAAAACTGACAGGCAATCTATTAGATCATGCCTCCGGCATGGCCTAACAGACATTTGCTGAAGACAGACCTGGGGGTCTTTGTTAGGTCCCTGGCTGCCATGGAAAGCCGACGGCGACCCACGAGTTCTTTGAGGGGGCGCCGATGGGGTGACAGAGAGAGCTCCCTCCCTCTGTCAAACACATTAGATGTCGCTGTCGCTATTGACAGCGGCATTTAATGGGTTAAACTGCCTGAATCGGAGCGCATTTCAATTCCGGCAGTTGCAGCAGGAGCCAGGCTGTGTATAACAGCCGTGCTCCTGCCGCTGATCGCGTGGGTACACTGTCAGTACCCGCGCGATCAGAGGACGGCTATGTCCGTCCTCCTGCACGAACTAGTAGCTGCAGAGGACGGATATATCCGTCCTTCGGCGTTAAGAGGTTAATCACTAGATATTTCTATGGTACATAGTATTGACACTTTATACACAAACGTAGTATACTAACATACCATTTTAGACATTAATATCACCAAGTTTAAAATACTATTTACAGCTGACTACAGGTGATATTGAAAACAAAAGTCACTAATCTATATACACCACCTAGATAAGAATGCAAAACCATGGATCATTCCATGGTACTTGTAATCCACGTGAGACTACTAATTAACATGCCCTATGTCTCTTAACTATTATCATTAAGTACCTTTTCCTGATACACAGAACATTCAATCCATGATGCTGCAGCCATCTCCAGTGTGACATAACCTCTGCCGTCACACCACTTTGCATACTGATACACCCACAACAATTACTCCCCACCAGCCACGTACGAGCAGCCTATCAGAACGCCCATTACGTGACGTAGACGCCACAGTCATAGCGCCGCCCACCGCTCCACCCACAAAAAATGGCCACCTGCAGATACGTTCTTCTGCGCCAAACACAGCTGTCAGCCGCCATTGAAAGACGTAGCGCCAACGACTGGATATACCAGACTCCAGGAGGAATAAGGTAATAAGCCTAAAACTGACTAATATCGTACTCCACCGAAGTATGGAAACTTTAGGTATTCTCTGGGCAAGAGGCTGCGAGGCTGTTTAAGTACAACGTGATATGCCTTACAAACAACTCTATACTCTATAATAATGTCTCACCTGCTCTATGTATGATATGCACAGTTTCAACTTCAGGGCCACGTTCCTTAACAGAAAGTCCAGATGTAAATATTAACCCATCTTGCCGAATGACGGCAACTGTAGCCTGTCCTTCCCCGTAATACACAACAAGATAGTGAGCAGATCTCCAACACAGATTATATTTATATCTGTTCTACCTGAAACTCCCTGTCATTGTTTCGTATGCTAGGATGTCTTTCCTCTATGTACATATAATATATGTTATATTATTAAACATATGCTGCATTTTGTAATGTTTACATTATAAATATGTTTATGACGTTACTTTCCATGATGTACTGTCTCTACGCACAATGTCTCAATACACGTCATAGATACCGATTCCATTTATTTTAAATTTTATACTTGACACTAATTTCTCTTTAAGTTTTTATTTATGTTATATACGACTTATACGAAATGTATTAATTTACATGATGCTAATCTACTGTTTTGCAATATTTTTTTTGCTCCAATAGTGCCTGATGAAGGTCTAAATTACGACCGAAATGTCGCACTAAACCTCTGCCATCAACTATTGATTAAATAAAATTCAAGATTTTCAAAAATCACTAACTTGTGTGCCGAATACTCCTCTGCTGTCCAACCAGCAGTTTATGACCACATATGGGGTATTGACGTAATCGGGAGAAATTGCTTTTCAAATGTTGGGGTGCTTGATCTCCTTTATTCCTCATAAAAATGTAAAATGTTTAACTATTATTGGAAAAATGGGATTTTCCAATTGCACAGCCTAATTCCACAAAATGCAGCAAAATAATCTGTGGGGTCTAAATGCTCACTATACCCCTCGATAAGTTCCTTGAGGGGGTAGTTTTCCAAATAGGATCATTTTTGGGGGGTTTCCACTGTTTTGGCGCCACAAGACCTCTTCAAACCAGATATAGTGCCTAATAAAAAGGAGGTATTCACTGTAAATCCTAAAGTCACGTTCCATTCAATTGTATTAGTATAACCTATCACATTCTGATAGAACGATTAAAAAATATCTCTTTATTAAGTTAGTAATAATAAAACAGGCTATATTAGCCAAAAACCTAAACAGGCATAAACAGGAGGACAGAGAGGGGAGGTGAGTCATAGGATATAGGGAAATGCATCCACATGCAGACTACAGTCTCACCTACTTATAAGATAATACTCCAAGCCCCTGTCAAAGATTTGATATCCCTACGATTTGATAGCCCTCCTACCAGGTGACTTCATCTAAACCAGGATTGGCTATCAAAACGGAGATCCGACACAGTCCGGGACGTCATGACGCCGCTCTGTATGCAGATTGGTGCATGACCTAGATGAAGTCACCTGGTAGGAGAGCTTTAGTATTTATCTGAGATCTGGCGTCTCCACGGCGCATGTGCGGCTAATGCATTAGAGTCGTGCACACACCGGGAGATCACTATAGCACGAAAACAGTGCTTACCGGCTAAATTATATTGTAACCCCCTGATGATGTATAGTGGGTATAGGGGGTACTGAAAAGTGTAGGGATTTTAAATCCATGACAGGGGCTCAGAGTATTTTAAGTAGGTAAAACTGTAATCTGCGGGTGGATGCATTTCCCTACACCGTACGACTCACCTCCCCTCTCTGACCTCCTGTTTATGTTTTTGGGTTAATATTGCCTGTTTTATTATAACCAATCTAATAAAAATGAGGCCTCAAAATCGACTAGGTGTTCCTTTGCTTCTGAGGCCAGTGCTTCAGTCCATTACCACACTAGGGTCACATGTGGGATATTTCTAAAAACTGCAGAATCTAGGAAAGTAGTGTTTCTCTGTTAAAACCTTCTGTATTGGGGGCGTGGCCGCAAGCGCATGGAGTAGGACGTGTGTTGTTCCAGCTCCCTAGCTCCTAGGCTATAATCGGCTAACATCGGCTCTCACAGGGCTCATCCGTGATTTTAAATAACAGCACCGTTAACCGGACACCGTAAGGATACTTACCTTGTCAAGATGGGAAGGATTCGCAAGAAACCGGCCGCTGCAAAGATGAGAGAGTTCTTCCCGGCGGCGAGGTCCCAAAATGGCGCCGGATCGCCGTCTTCAGAGAGGTCAGAGGAGCATGTAGCTGACCGCAGATCTCCTCACCCTGCTTTCCTCGATCTTCAGACCCTGCATTGCTGCATACCGGGCCTCAAGCTGGACTGTTCTCCTCCAGGCCGCCATCTTCCCCAACAGTGAGTACTGATAAATCTCCTTCAGACCATGTGCTAAACATGGCGTCTGAGATGTTACACAGCACAGGGGCTGATAAACCAGTGACTGAATCTGCACTTAAACTCATGCTGCACGATTTTCATGCTTCTATACAGCAGTCCATTCAGCATGCATTCCATGATTTACAAAAAGATTTCATGGCCTTGGGGGATAGAACCTCTCACATTGAAACTAAGTTATCAGAATACTCTGTGGCCCATAATGATTTGGTGGACTCTAATATCTGTTTGGAAGAACAAGTGGAAGCATTGTCGTGTAAAATTGCGGATTTGGAGGACAGGTCACGTCGAAATAATGTGCGCTTTAGGGGTATTCCTGAAGATATAACAAATGCTCAACTGATGGAATATCTAATGGATCTATTTGTGGCCCTGTTGCCGGAGACGCCGCAGGGAGATTTGCTGGTGGACAGGGCGCATCGTATCCCTAAACCTAAATCCCTGCCGGCATCGACACCAAGAGATGTGATTGCCCGGATACACTTTTACCATTTCAAAGATAAGCTTCTCCTGGCAGCGAGAAACGCAACCTCTCTACCTGAGAGATTTAAGAATATACAGCTATTTGCTGATCTTTCAGCAGCTACACTACTTCGCAGGAAAGAATTTGGCCCCACAACACGTGTCTTACGGGACTGCCAGATACCCTATAAATGGGGGTTTCCTGTTAAATTGGTTATCTCATACAAAGATTCAAGGCATGTTGCGGACACTCCGGCTAAAGCCGCGGCACTCATCATCAAGTGGAATTTAGAATCTGGGGGACTACCAAAAGGGGGATCTTCTCCACGGCTCCGAGCTGTCAACCCAGCTACAAAGTTTCACCGCCTTGAGGAGGAATGGCGGGAAGTGCGCCATCGTCGGTCTTCTTTATCTTAACCTCCAGTGGGGGTTCCCATTTAAATCCTCTGTTATTGCTTACACTGCTGGAATGCATTGTTCATGTATAAGTAGCCTCTGTGGAGGCAGTTATTCTATGCCAGTATTGGATGAGTTTTAAGCTTTATGCTTTTTGTTTTGAGGGGATGAGCTCGTTGATATGGCCTAGGGTAGGGTCATGTCTGCTAATGTTGATGCAGATTTCCCTCCCTTCTGGGGCTGTACTATCTGCTTGTCAGATAGGACCTGGATTGCTATGTTTAGTTGTTTGTTTAAGGATCCGCGGGTTGGATCCGGTGGTTCAGTTACTCATACTCACACTCACAGGTCATAAGATACTAGATCTCATAGCTAGTTTGAAATTACAGATGGGGTTGTTACACCATGTGAAAGGGGCCTTTACGCAAGTACATTTTAACCGTCAATATGGTACTTAAATTTTCCTCCCTGAACACGAAAGGGTTAAATAGCCCTTTCAAACGCTCCATGTTATGGGCTGAAGCTAAGAAATTGCAGGCATCGGTGTTATGTGTACAAGAGACACACTTAAATCAGGCAGACACATTTCGTTTAAAACACAAGCATTTTCCCCACATATGTACAGCCCCGGCAGTTGCAAAGAAAAGAGGTGTGGCTATTATAATTAATCACGCAGTTGCATTTGTACAGGATCATATCCATATTGATCCTGGAGGCCGGTATATCATTCTAGTGTGCCATTTGAATAATGTACAGTATACTATAGTCAATGTATATGCGCCAAACACTCATCAGATCCGATTCCTTAATAGACTTTTTAGAAAGATTCATCAGATTCAAAAAGGGCATCTTATAATAGTAGGAGACTACAATAAAGTTATGTGGCCGTCTTTAGACACTACAACACTGGGAGCGGTGCATTCTCCCTCGGAATTATTCAAAACTATGTCAGAGGAGGGTCTGGTGGATGTTTGGCGCTTGCAACATTTAAATGAGAAGGATTTCACATTCTTTTCACACCCTCATGGCACATATTCGAGAATCGATATGGTATTTGTGGATAGGTATTTGTTTGACAAGGTCTCTTCCTCTCAAATTGGACCCATTACGTGGTCTGATCACGCCCCTATTTCGATTTCAATCTCTGAAAATTTTAATAAACCCCCTTCATTCCCCTGGCGGATTAATCACTTTATCTTAAATTCCCCTAAATACCAAGACGCTCATGTAACTAACCTAGAAGAGTTTTTTCAATTTAATGTATCCCCGGAGGTATCTCCCACAATGGTTTGGTGTGCCCACAAAGCCTATATGAGAGGGCACTTCCTTAGTTTAGCAGCTAGGGACAAAAAGATTAGGGAAGCTAAAAGAATCCAATTATTAGAAGATATTATCCGACTTACGCAGGTAAATAAAGGGACATTTGATACAGGAAGAGCCCGAGAGATTGGACATCTCCATACACAATTGCACCAATTAGACCTATACAAATACGATAAAGCTTTAAGACGACTGAAAGTCAAGTATTACAGGCACAGTAATAGGGCGGGAACTCTTTTAGCGCAACAACTAAAACGTCAAGACTGTAAATCTAGAATTCCCTTCCTCTACAACCAACAAAACGAGATTTTATTTAATCCACAAGATATTGCGAACTCTATCGCACAATACTACTCCTCTCTCTATAATTTAAAACAGGATCCAGGGGTTCCCCAACCTTCCCCGTTGGGCATTACAGGATTTTTAGACTCTGTAGCGCTACCGTGTGTCACGCCAGACCAGCTGGAAACCTTATCCCAACCTTTCCAACTGACAGAAATTGGAGATGCTATAAGCTCCCTGAAGTTCCAAAAATCTCCAGGGCCTGATGGGCTTACTAATGACTATTTTAAAAAATTCCGAGCTATTCTAGGCCCCCAGCTTTTATCTTTATTCACGCATATTCACACAACGGGTCAAATGCCTCCAGAAATGCTCCGAGCTACAATTATAACATTACCTAAACCGGGCAAGACTGCGGACAGGCCGCAGAACTTTCGTCCCATTAGCCTACTTAATACAGATTTAAAGTTGTACTCCAAAATCTTAGCCACGAGATTGGCTTTGATACTTCCTCAATTGATACATCAAGACCAGGTCGGATTTATTAGGCAGAGATCTTCGGTAGATGGGACGAGAAGGTTTATAGACCTCATCGACTGGGTGGGGAGAAGTCGGACGCCTTCTCTGCTTTTATCTTTGGATGCGGAGAAGGCGTTTGATCGGGTGCACTGGGGTTACCTGGAGGCTGTTCTTACCAAATTTGGCATAGTGGGGAAAGCTCGAGACATCATTATGGCTCTATACACTCATCCTTCCGCTACGGTGTTGGCCTCGGGGTATCAATCTTCCCCATTTCTTATCACTAATGGCACGCGTCAGGGGTGTCCGCTTTCCCCGCTGATTTTTACTCTGGTGATGGAGCCTTTGGCGGAGGTCATAAGATCAAACACAGAAATCAGAGGGGTAAAAGCAGGGCGAACAGAACACAAAATAGGTCTATTCGCTGATGATGTTCTTATGATTCTGACAGACCCCTGCACCTCCCTTCCACACATTATGAATAGTCTAAGCACGTTCAGTGCTGTCTCTTATTACAAACTAAATGAAAATAAGTCCCAAATTATGAACATGGGCTTATCAGATTCGGTGGTTCAGAATTTGCAATCTTTGTACTCCTTTCAATGGTCAACTCGAGGGCTGAATTATTTAGGGATTAAATTATGTTTCCCAGCCTCTCAGATGTATGCTCTTAACTACCCCCCGCTACTGAGCCAGTTATCCAGCGAGCTAGAGGAATTCCTTAAATTTGAGGTTTCGTGGGTAGGGCGTATTGCAGCACTGAAAATGATGATTTTACCTAAAATTCTCTACCTGTTTAGGAACTTGCCCATCTGGATCCCTACCTCATATTTACATAAATTACAAAATTTACTGGTGAAATATGTATGGAAAAAACAAAGGGCCAGAGTCGCGGCTCAGGTTCTTTACCTACCAGTCGCTCAAGGCGGTTTAGGCTTCCCTCATATTACAGCGTACTATCACGCCTGCATTTTAGATCAGGTTAGACAATGGATGCACCCTACACAGTCCTTGCATTGGGTTCTCATAGAAAAAGAATGGGAAAATGTTAGCTCCTTAGATTCATACCTATGGGCTATGGCACTTAAACAGTCCACTCCCACCCCATCTATGTTAACTACCAAGGCTGCTTTTGCTTCATGGAAAATGATGGTAGTAAAAAGAGGCCTAATTCCACTAAGGGTAGCAGAGTTATCCATTAAGAATCTCTCATACTTGTTACCTGATATGAACCTGTCAATGTGGGAATTGGAGGGCATTGAGAGGGTGGGTGACGTGTGGAGTGAAGGTCTTCTTCTTACCTTTGCGGAGCTATCTACTAAGTATCATTTGCCAATTACAGAATTTTACAAATACGTTAGAGTTCGTCACTTTTTGTTGGGAATGAGTGATACTCCTTCTCCCCTTAAAACACCCTACGAAATATACTTTCACCAGCCGGATAGAAGAGCAAAAGGGGTGTCCAAAGCCTATCAGGCCATTTTGGAAGTGTTGAACAAATCTAAACTTCTATTCGTTGATAAATGGGAAACGGATCTTGCATTGCCCACGGGTAGTGTAGACTGGGAAGCTACTTTCTCCCTGGCCTCTCAACTATCCAACTCCACTCACCATTTAGAAGCCTCTAGGAAGGTATTATACAGGTGGTATTTGACACCTCACCGCCTATCTCTCATTTACCCCAACTCCTCTAATATGTGCTGGAGGTGTTGCAAGGAAATTGGTACTCTTAAGCATATTTTTTGGTTTTGTTCAGCTCTTAGGACGTTTTGGAAGAAAATAGATAAACTATTAACCAATGTCCTACATTTTCCGCTAGAATGTACTCCGGAGTTGGCATTACTTAATGTGGGATTAGGCGACTTTCATACACATGATAAGACCGTAATCTTTCATGTGTTGTGCTCAGCAAGAATATTAATTGCTAGGTATTGGAAGAAGACCTCCACTCCTACGATGAGGGAGGTGATTCAATGTGTCAATTTAAATTGTATTATGGAACGTTCGATTTATCAGCAGAGAACCCTAGGGACCCAGTGTCTTCATTGGGATAAATGGACTGATTCTCGTTACTTTGTTGATGCTCTTCACACATAAAACATTTCTCCTTACAAATGTATGATCCTGTGAGTAAGGTTTAGTGTTATTTTTTGGTTCTGTTTTTAGTTAATTATGTTTAGTTTGACCTAGATGGTTTCTGTCTTCTTTTTTTTTATTTTATTTATTTATTATTTTATTTAGTATCAAAATCCGAGTAAAACAAATATATTACTAAAGGAGTACATATGTTCTTAGTCCTTTATATATCATTGAATGTTCATGTTACAACTTTATATGGGCCTAAGATGTATATTTAAGTATGCTTTGAACATCCTTGACTTTTATAAGTAAGATCTTCATATATGACTGTCAGCGGGGGATGTCCCGACATACTCTGGTAAAGTGGAATGTATGTACATCAGATGTTTTCTTATTTTCTCAATAAAAAACTTTTGTTTCAAAACCTTCTGTATTACAGAAAAACATGGAATAAAAAGGATTTTCTGACAAAATAAAAGAAATTTGTAAATTTCACCTCTACTTTGCTTTAGATTCCTTTGAAACGACTAAAGGGTCAAGAAACTCTCTAAATGCTGTTTTGAATACATTGAGGGGTCTAGTCTTTAAAATTGGATGTTTTATGGGGGTTTCTAATATAGAAGCTGCGCAAAACCACTTAAGAACTAAACTGGTCTCTGAAAAAAAAAAAAGAGGCTTTTGAAATTTTCTTCAAAATATGAGAAATTGCTGCTTATGTTCTAAGCCTTGTAACATCCTAACATCCTAGAAAAATAAAAGAATGTTCAAAAAATTATGCCAACATATAGAAGACATATTGGAAATGTGAGCTAGTAACTATATTTTGTGTGGTATAACGAACTGTCTTACAAGCAGATACATTTAAATTCAGAAAAGTGCTATTTTTTCCAAAGTGTCTCTAAATTCTGCTATTTTTCACAAATAAACACTGAATGTATCGACCAAATTTTACCACTAACATAAAGTCCAATGTTTCACGAGAAAATCGCTTAGATAGGTATAGATAGAGTTATTACCACATAAAGTGAAATATGTCGGATTTGAAAAATGGGCTCTGAGCCTTAAGGAATGTTTTGTAAAAAAAAGAAAATGCATGGATTAAAGCTGAACACAAGCAGAAAATACTTGTTTGGTGAGATTTATCAATAATGTCATAGGATACCAGCAGTAGTAGTCAGCAAAAATGGCACACAATGGTTCTGGTGGCAAGATACATTTGGGAAAACTTGCTAGACATGTTAGAGACATCATGACTAGAGTAGATAAACACTAATATTGTATGCCAAGAAATGACACACATCTTTAATACATTTGGTACATTTTACACCTCCGCCTAGTGACTAAAACACATAAAAAATTTGGCATCTGGCATGTACTTCATTTCAGAGATCAGATCTCCCAGATATTTTCTTAGGTGTTATGTAGATCAAATCGTACACAAGCGAGAGGGGAAAGATTCCCTATAGAAAGATTAGGAAATGTTTCCTTTGTACGGAGGTCAGAGCTTTCGATCTAAAAGGTATGGGAGAATGGATCTCCAGAAGGGGTCTTAAACTTCTCTTTTTCAGATGCACTTTTGGCTTTAGCTTTAAAAGTTTCATTAAAAATGACACCAAACTGTACTGTGTGGTCTTAGCCTAAATGTTGTTATTACCATATTCACTTCTTTACTACCTTCTTTAATTTTATTCTTGACCAAGCAACGTAAGATTTAAGCCAGGTGCTTCCTCTTCCAATTCCTAGGTCTTTAGTTTACAACAAAGTCATTTTTAACAAGGCTTTTCGCATTTCACTCTGTATCACCCTTAGCGTCATTAATTGTTAATTAGATGTGCCTAATGAATAGGGGAATACAATACATACATCTTAATTGGGTGATGTTAACAAGAGCTTTTGCATTTAATATTTACCTTAACAATTATATTTTCTAAGAAAAAATTGCTGTTATTTTTAATACCACAGTCCAAGGAAAGAATATATACATATAGGTAAATGGAACCAACATATCTTCAAAGACAACACAATACAATACAAGACACTAATAAACCTGTCATATTGAAAGTAAATGGGTTTCTGAACACAGAGGATTTCAAGAAAATTGTGTTATTTTATGTCTGATAGAAAAGATGTAGCAGAGGAGGGACCCAATCAATTTTTTTGTTCTATATTGTTTCAAAATTGCTTGTCCCACAGGTTCTCAATTGAAGGCAAAATCTAGGTTATATGGGTCACAAGAGAGATATTGAGGATATATAAGTTAGAGAAACCTGTACACACAGAAGAAAATGAAAACACTGAAGTACGTAATTGACTTAATAATCATTTTTTATCTTCTTTTGGTTATGTTCCATTTATAATAGCTCTGCTGAGAATACACTGACTGAAGATGTCTGTAGAATATATATCACTCTCCTTGAGTTTTAGATTAACTGAGAATTACTATAGCATTATTTTTGCTAATACTGTTTCCGACATTAGCATTAGTAAACAAAGCAAAACAGAGCAGCAGCGTACACAGCAAATGTTTGTCTTTCTTAGCGCAGCCACTCCAAATCTGTGTATATGTCCTAATTTTCATAATCAAAATCCACAAGGGTTTACCAATCTATCCCACAACTTGACATTGCTGCGCTGCAGAAAACTAGATAGAAGAAAATGCAGGAAAGATTTCTGAGCTAAAATTAACAGCCGCTATTACGGTTTGTTTTTTGTTGTTGTTTATTTGTATGCTGAATTAAAAACTTGTTCACACAGTGAAGTTTTGATGCATCTCTCTTAGAGAGAGCGAGAAAAAGTATAAAGGAGTGACATAGGTTGGGGGTCAGGGCAAGTTCTTTCTGTGCCCAAGTTAAACCTGGTAAACTGTATTCCCCAAAGAGTACACCTGTAATGTCAGCCATAGTTGACCCTAAGGGTTGTTTGTCATAATGCACCATTACAGTTTCAGTCATGATTCCCCTGAAAGTGTCCTCATATAAGTGCCAGCCACATTGACACCTTGAGTACCAATTGCAGTACTCCCATTAGTGTCAGCCATAATGCCTCCCATGAGTATACGCCACAGTGCCCCTATAAGTGCCAGACATAATGCACATCATGAGTACCAGCCACAGTGCCCCATCAGTGCATACCACAGCACTCCCACTTGTGCCCATTATAATGGTACAATGAGCACATACCACAGTGCCCTAAAAGTGCCAGCCATATTGCCACCTCAAGAAAAACAGCCACACAAAGCTTCAATGATTGAATAATACAGCTCCTGCTGCTCTATCTTATGGTGTTCCTCACTTTTCTCATGCCCCCAGACCTGAGAACAGGCAGTGTGGAGGAATAGGTATACTTCTTTCCCCACACTGCACTTTTCAGGTCATTCCCCCAGTCCCCTCACTCACATTTCCCTCTTTTGAAGTCCACACTCTCAAGCTCTTTCACCCTGTTTCCCTCAGAGTGGCAGTTGTCTACCACCCCCCGGGCTCACCACGCTAATTTCTGGATCATTTTGCTGCCTGGCTTCCACAATTTCTATCCTCTGAAACACCCACTCTCATCATGGGTGACTTCAACATCCCCATTCATAACCCAATATCCCCATCTGCCTCCCAGTTTCTATCTTTATCCTCCTCCCTAGGTCTGACACAACTTACTAACTCTCCTACACATGAAGACAGGCATTCACTTGACCTGGTCTTCTTCCGGCTCTGCTCAGTTTCTGACTTTATTAACTCTCCTCTCCCGCTCTCTGACCACAACCTTCTCTCCTTTACTATAAAATATTCTCTGCCTCCTCAGGTCATGCCTAACTGTCAGACATACCGAAATCTACATGCCATTAACACTCAGCAACTCATAGACAGTCTACAGTCCTCATTGTGCCCTATCTCTTCCCTCTCCTGTCCCAATCTGGGTGCCAAACTTTACAATAAAACTCTCAAAAATGCATTGGATGAAGCAGCCCCCCCCCCACTACACTCCGAACCACCTGACAAAGACGACGACAACCCTGGCACACGCCTCAATCCCGCTTTCTTCAGCGGTGCTTGAGATGTGCCGAACGACTGTGGAGAAAATCGCATTTGGCTGCAGATTTCCTCCATTACAAATTTATGCTCAAAACTTACAACTCTGCCCTTCAGTGTGCCAAACAAGTCTGTTTCATCTCTCTCATCTACACACTATCTAATAGTCCAAAATGCCTCTTTGATACCTTTCACTCCCTCCTTATTCCTAAAGTGCAGACACCGATCACAGATCATAGTGCTGAAAACCTGGCCACTTATTTTAAAGTTAAAATTGACAACATACGGCATGATATTATCTCGCAGTCCCCTAGTATCATAAATCCCCTTCCCTCCGCACCACACTCCCTCTTCTTTACTTTCATCATTTGACCCAATAACAGAAGACAAAATTTTCTAGGCTCCTTTCTTCTTCTCATCCTACTACCTGCTCTAGTGACCCTATCCCCTCACACTTCCTCCAGTCCCTCACCCCAGCTGTCACTAATCACCTGACTAAAATATTTAACCTCACTCTTTCTTCTGGGATCTTTCCCTTCTCTTTTAAACATGCCATTATAAACCCATTACAGAAAAAGTCAAATCTTGACCCATCCAGCGCTGCTAACTACGACTAGTCTCTAATCTGCCCTTCATCTCCAAACTCCTGGAACGCTTGGTCTACTCTCATCTTATCTACTATCTCTCTGCTAACTCCATTCTAGACCCCTTACAATCTGGTTTCTGCACTCTACACTCCACAGAGTCTGCCCTTACTAAAGTCTCAAATGATGTCTTGGCAGCTAAATCGGATGGCAAATACTCTCTCCTAATTCTTCTGGATCTCTCTGCAGCCTTTGACACTGAAGACCACCAACTCCTACTTAAAATGTTCCACTCTATTGGCCTCAAGGATGCTGCTCTCTTGGTTTTCCTCCTATCTCTCTGACTGCTTGTTCAGTGTGCGATTTGCTGGTTCTACTTCTCCTCTTCCCCGTGCTATCGGGGTTCCTCAGGTATCAGTCCTAGGTCCACTCCTCTTTTTTCTCTACACAGCCCCGATTGGACAAACCATCAGCAGATTTGGCTTCCAGTACAATCTCTACACTGATGACACCCAACTATATGCCTCTTCCCATGACATCACACCTACTCTAATACAAAACACCAGTGATTGTGTCTCCACTGTCTCTAACATCATGTCCTCTCCCTATCTGAAACGGAATCTTTCTAAAACTGAGCTCCTTGTGTTCCCACCATCTACTAACCTACCTAAACCTAATGTCTCCATCTCAGTGTGTGGCAGTACCGTAACTCCTAGGCAGCACGCCTGTGGTCTCTGGGTTATTATTGACTCAGATCTTACCTTTACTCCTCACATTCAATCACTTTCATGCTCCTGCTATTTTCACCTCAAAAACATCTCCAGAATCCGCCCTAAAACAGCCAAAACTCTCATTGTTGCTCTGATTCACTCTCATCTTGACTACTGTAACTCCTTATTAGTCGGTCTTCCCCTTACTAAACTCTCCCCTCTCCAATCTATCCTCAATGCAGCAGCCAGGCTCATCTTTCTGACCAACCGCTACAACAACGCCCCTACCCTGTACCAATCACTACACTGTTTTCCTATTCCCTTCAGAATTAAATTGAAACTTATCACGCTCACCCACAAAGCTCTCCACAGTGCTGCACCTCCTTACATCTCCTCCCTTATCTCTGTCTACCACCCTCCTCGTGCGCTACGCTAGTCGACTACGCTATCGCTTCCCGGCAAAACGACGGGTCTGGTGCACAACAGACACAAACGGAAACCATGGGCACCGGATCCGTCACCATTGAAGTCAGAGGTTTCCGTCGGTGTCAGTTTGTGTCTGCTCAGGGTCCCGTTCTGACGGAATCCTCCGATGAAACATCAGAACGGGACCCCAACACAGATGTGAACAAAGCCTTAGTCTTTAATAAAAAAATATATTTAATACCTACATACACAACCTTTAAACACTAGTATATAAAATAAAAATATTTTCTATTTTCACGCCGCTTGTTTACATCTATTCAAGGTCTGTTTTGTTGTTGTTTCCACGCATGACTTGCAGGCTGTTCGGAGCATGCATGATGCTCCTCCTTAGAGTCCATGTGGATCCTCCATGCTCATCCCCGACGAGATCTTGCCCCATCCAGTAGTTTGCATTCCAGCATTTTACTATAGTAAATAAACGTTAACCCTACACCTTTTCCATTATTCCCCCTTCGTTTTATCCTGTCCCTTTCATGTTTGGAGTTCTCTCCCTAGTTCCTGTCTATCACAATGCTCGTCAGCAGTGATGTGCTGCCCCATCCAATTCCCGCAATATGCATTTCACCATACATGCCCTAAGAAATTTACCACACTTCCCAACCCTATGATACGAACCTTTCCCCATCTTTTATTCTGTCCCTTCCTTTTTTTTAATCCTTCTTCTTGTTCCTCTCTATGTGCTCTCTCATCACCATCGCTGTTCGTAACTACAATCCACCTATTATCGATCTGTAAGCTAAATCCCCGTCCACAGCGTTGCCGATGCTGTGACCGGGGATTCCACTCGAGGAGAAGCACCTGACATCTCTGTCCATTTATGTACAGTGATGTCAGGGGCTTCTCCTGGAGTGGAATCCCCGTCACAGCGTTGGGGATTCCACTTAAGGAGCTGCCCCTGATGTGATTGTCCGTATATGGACAGAGACAACAAGCGCACCATCCAGGAGCGAAATCCCCTGCCACACAGGGATTCCGCCCCTTCAGGGAGCTACAGTGGCGCTATCTACAGGAAGGGGGCATGCTATCTACAAGGGTTCTGTGTTGCACTATCTACAAGGGGTGTCTGGCACTACCTACGGGGGGCTGGCACTACCTACAAGGGGGCTATGTGGCCCTGCCTGCAAGGGAGCTGTGTGGCACTACCTACAAGTGAGCTATGTGGCCCTACCTGCAAGGGGGCTGTGTGTCACTACCTACAAGGGGGCTGTGTGGCACTACCTACAAGGGGGATGTGGCACTACCTACAAGGGGGCTGATGGTCATTTTAGTGAGAGTGGCGGGCTGATGGTCATTTTACTGTGAGTGGTGGGCTGATGGTCATTTTACTGTGAGTGGCGGGTTGATGGTCATTTTACTTTGTGTGGGTGGCTGATGGTCTTCAAGTGGTCTCCACCTCTGACCTCCAATTAAAATTAAAAGGAGGCAGAAAATACCTGCAGCTCTTGTTTGGAGTGCTTTTTTGCCTGTGACTTTTGTATTAGCTTCAACAGCTTAAAAAACACACAACAAAAACAAACGTGAACTAACGCTATCAATTCAAAATCTGCCTCAGAATATACCCAGAGGTAGTGAGAGTACACTCAGGCCATGGACCCCACTGGTCAAACCAAGACCACAACCATATTACAAGCCATGCGGGCGGATATGCTAGACCTCCAGTCACGACAGGACCAACTACTCCAGGTGGTGAACATTATTGTGCATCGGCTGGATACGCAAGCTGCAGCCCACCTGGCACTTGCTCCTATTGTTCCTGCTGTTCCTCCTACTACAACTCCTGGCAGTACAGATTCTCTATTCTCCCTGCCACTGCCTCCCCGTTATGACAGAGACGCGAGGACCTGCAGGGGATTTCTGAACCAATGTCAGATCCACTTCAGTCTACATGCCGGTGCATTTGCTTCCGATGGCACAAGGATCGCATTAAAAGTCTCTCTCCTTACTGACAAGGCCCTGGCATGGGCGAACCCCATCTGGGAACGTCAAGGACCGGAGACCCATGACCTACGGTTTTTCCTACGGACTTTCCGCACTGTATTTGAGGAAACTGGGCGGATCTCTTCAGCGGCTGTATCCCTGATGAGCCTTCGCTAAAGAGACACCTCCATGGTCGAGTACGCCATTCAGTTCCGTACCCTGACAGCAGAGCTGACCTGGAACAACGAAACCTTAGTGGCTACATTCTAGAAAGATCTTTCCTCCGATATCAATGAGCTTGCCGCTCGAGATCTGCCCTCTACCCTAGATGACCTTATTCTTCTTGCTAACCGGATTGACATGAGGATCCAGGAACGGTCTCAAGAGATTCACCAGGTCAGGAGATTACCCAGGCTAGCTCCTACGTTCCAGCAGCCCCTGCTGCCCTCATCAGCTGTACCACCAGAGGAGTCTACGCAAATAGACCATCTCAATTTGTCTGTCCAGAAGAAACAGCGCAGACGCACTTCGGGACCCTGTCTGTATTGTGGCCTCAGAGGCCATTTTGTGCGTCCGTGTCCCCAAAAGCCTAAAAAGCTCCAGAGCCTAGGATTGGTTGGAGAGACAACCCTAGGTGGAAAAGGACAAAATAATAAACTCTCTCCCAAATTTCCCATTCCCGTGACCATAGTGTACGGTGAAGAGACACCGGGTCTCTGCCTACCTGGACTCAGGGTCCGCGGCAAACTTCATCTAACAGGATTTAGTGGTTCAGCTCCAGTTGCCGACTGTTCCCTTGGAGACAACCCTGGTGGTTGCCTCGGTGAATGGACTTCCTCTGCCCGACCCCATCGTGACCGAGACCAAGTCACTGAAGCTCCAAGTGGGAGCCCTTCATACCAAGCAGATTACCATCCTCATTTTGCCCAAAGCCATCAATCCTGTGTTGCTGGGCCTGCCTTGTCTCCGGCTTCATGCTCCAGTGCTGGACTGGAATTCCGGAGAAGTTCTCCAATGGGGCTCCAAATGTCTCCACCGCTGCCTGTTACAGGTTCATCCCATTCTGCCTTCTATGTCTCAGTCGTTGACAGGACTACCTACTCATTTTGTGCAGCTTGCGGATGTCTTTTGGCAAGAAGGAGGCTGAGATGCTTCCCCCACACCGGGCATACGACTACCCGATTGAAGTGGTTACTGATGCCTCATCTCCCCGTAGATGCGTATACCCCCTCTCTTTGCCAGAGGCACAGTCCATGACAGCCTATATCAAGGCGAATCTGAAAAGGGGTTTCATACGAAAATCCTCCTCCCTGGCTGGTGCCGGGTTCTTCTTTGTAAAGAAAAAAGATGGATCTCTTTGACCCTGCATAGACTACCGTGGTCTCAACCAGATCACGGTCAAAAACAAATACTCTTTGCCACTTTTCTCTGAATTATTTGATCGCATATGAGGAGCCAAGATCTTCTCTAAACTAGACTTGCGTGGGGCCTACAACCTAATCCGAATCCGTCAAGGAGTGGAAGACGGCATTTAACACTCGAGACGGGCATTATGAATACCTGGTGATGCCCTTCGGCCTGTGTAACGCTCCCGCGGGCTTTCAAGAATTTGTCAATGATATCTTCCGAGATCCCTGTGTTGTAGTCTATCTTGATGACATTTTGATCTTCTCCCCAGATCCGATGAGACATCGGAGACATGTCTGTCAAGTCCTGCAGCGATTAAGGGAGAATCGCCTATATGCCAAGTTGGAGAAGTGTACTTTTGAAAAAAATTATTTGCCCTTCTTGGGCAACATCATCTCAGATCAGGGTCTCAAGATGGATCCTGAGAAAGTAAAGTCCGTCCTGGAGTGACCACGTCCTCAGGACCTATGGGCCATATAAAGTTTTTTGGGATATGCAGTTTATCCCAAACTTCTCTTCACTGACGGCCCCCATCTCTACCCTTACCAAAGGATCGCTGTCCTCAAGAAATATCCGTCTGAAGGTGCCTTCATACATATTTTCTCCCAGGTTCCTCTGACCTTTTGAGATCCAGCATCAAATTAACCCAGTCTCCTATAAGCTTCGGTTGCCACCTACCCTCAAAATCCCCAACTCCTTTCATGCGTCCCTCCTGAAGCCTGTGGTCCTGAACCGCTACACTAAAACACCTAGCCCTGCAGTTGCTCCCAGTGGTTCTTTCTATGTGTTCGTGGTAAAGGAGATAATGGACTTCAAGGGAGTAGGAGGAAGGACTTTTTATTTGGTGGATTTGAAGGGGTTTGGTCCAGAGGAGAGGTCCTGGGATCCAGAAGAGAACCTAAATGTCCCTACTCTCGTTAATAAGTTCCTCTCTCGCTCTGGCCCCAAGAAGAGGGGGTGTAAGAGGGGGATACTGTGACATTCATGGCCGCGGACCGTCCGGATTACTCACCCCTCGAGAGTTGCAGCCAGGGACTTGAGAGCGCTGGTCCCCATCTCCTCCCCAGGAGATGCTAGCACTCACTTCCGCTCCGCTCTGCTTAATGTAAATCATCAGTAATTAGCCCATGATCACCCTGGACTATAAGAAGGGCTCTGCCCTTTTACTCCTAGCCTGAGTGTTGATTGTATTCCTCTGTTAGTCTTGCAAATGGTCCCATAGTCGTATCCTGTTCCCTGTGCCCTGCTACCTGTATCCCATGCTGTATTTGTTCCTGTGCCTTCTCTAGCGTTGGAGTCGTGTTGTGCCATATACCTTGCCTACTGACCTACACCACGTCTGGTGTCGTCTGCCATGTTTTGCATCACCTGCCGCCATGGTCCCATCTGTGCCTAAGCCATTGCTATTGTCTGGACTATTACAGGTACCCTGGTGCTCGGACTTTATATTGACTTGGTACACTGTTGTTTGGCCAGCTGCTAACCCGCTACGGCGGTGCAACCTAATGGGTCCACATACCCACAGATCGTGACAATGATATTCATATATATCTGGTTCTGTTTTGTCAAATATATATAGTCCCAATTATGTTTGTTTGGGAAATTAGGTTTCTCCCCATTTTTTCTATGTTTGTTTATGTCTGTACTCTGAGGATAGACCTGTATATAATAGGAGGGTGCAATATTATACTTTGTTGTATTACCTATAATCCTGGCCAGGTGGTATTTTTAAATATTTTTGTGTATTGTTATGTTTGATTATTATGCGGGAAAAATAATTCCCTCTTTTTTCCTTCACTTTGATATTTAATTGTTGAATAATAAAAATAATACACTTTTCTATCCCAAAGCTTGCTTGTGGTGACCTGGAATTTTGTTTGTTGTTTTTGTAAAAATTACCTGCTGAACACAGGAGGAAGGACAGCAGCGCCTACGCAAATTAATTATTGATAAAGCCACTGGCCCAGACGGCATTTATCCACGGGTATTAAGGGAATTTAGCTAATGGACTGACCATAGTATCTCATGCTCTTAGACTCTCTTGTAACAGGATCAGTGCCACTGGATTAGAAGCCGGCTGATGTTGTACCAATATTTAGGAAGGATAAGTAAGGTGGACAAGAGTAACTATCACCCAGTAAGTTTGACATCGGTATGTAAAATATTATTCTAAGCGATGAACTGCAAAAGTATATAGCCGTGAATAATCTAATAACTGATTTCCTGCCTAACCAACATACTGGGTTTCTATGAGAGGGTAAGTCCAAATCTGGAAGTTGGTCATGTGGTTGATGTGATGTATTTGAATTTTGCAAAAGCATTTGATACTGTTCCACACAACAGTCTTGTTCTGAAGTTACAGACGCAGGGACTGGGGGGCCGTGTATGCACATGGGTAAAGAATTGGTTAAGGGACAGAAAACAGAGAGTCGTTATAAGTAGCACTTACTCAAAATGGGCTGAAGTTAGCAGTGGGGTACCACAAGGAACGGTGTTAGGCCCAATTCTTTTTAATCACCTTACTAATGACCTTGTGAATGGGTTGGATAGCAATGGGTCCGTTTTTGCTGACAATACAAAACTTTGTAGGATACTTAAAACTCAGCTTGACTATAAAATATTACAAAAAGACCTAGATAAGCTGGCAGCATGGGTAAAAACATGGTAGATGAAAAGTAATGTTGATAAATGTAAAGTAATGCACTTAGAACGCAATAATAACATTAATTCATATACATTAAATTGAATAAAACTGGGGATAACAGAACAAGAGAAGGACCTGGGTATTCTGCTAACAAATAAGCTAAGCAACAGTACTCAATGTCAAGCAGAAGCTGCAAAAGCAAATAGGATTTTAAGGTGTACAAAAAGAGAGATAAAAACCTGTGATTCAAACGTAATATTACCCCTCTATAAATCCCTTGTAAGGCCACATCTTGAATATGGATAAGTATAGGTGTGGTCAATACAAAGAACAAGCAAATAATCTGTTCTTTCAAAGGACTATACAAAAGGACCAGGGGACATTCATTGCATGTGAAAGAAAGACGTTTCTGACATCAATATAGGAAAGGGTTCTTTACAGTTAGAGTAGACAAACTATGGAATGCCCTACCCCAATTTAAAAAAAGGCTAGATGATTATTTACTGATGAATGGCATTGAAGGTTATAATAAGTCAAGCAATAAATGCTGTATAATTTATTAAGAACGGTTGAACTCGATGGCCCTGTGCCTTTTTTAACCTATGTAACTTGCAATACCCATACCAAATAATCAACAGGATAGCACAATTGACCGACAGTACCCCCTTTCACATTACTTTGGTTAAGGTCAAAGTACTCGACTGGCCATAGGACTTAGGTGTCTCCAGCTGGTCCAGTGATTGATTCCCAGGATAAAGTCTAGTGGGAGTGGAACCAGACACAATGGAAATAGTTGGAGGTACATTTGCTAAAGGCAGTGACATCAGAAAAGGTCAGTAGAAACGCATTAGGGAGAGTAGGACAGAGAGACAGGGAATCCGGAGCATAGTAAAACAGGCCAGTGGCCGGTAACAGAGATCAGGCAGGATCGGGAATGCAGTACTCTCAAGTAGACTTGAGTGTAGTAAGATGAGCCAAGAGTCAGGCAACATAGGTTAAGCAGACCCGGGTATGCAGTACTGTTGTACAAACGTGAGTAGTCAGACAAGTCAAGGGTTAAATTACAGTCATCAGGCAGGATCTGGATGCAGTACAGGGAACATCTGGAGTACAGTACATCTGCAGTACAGTACATCTGGATGCAGTAGTCAGGAAAGTCCAGTCACAACAGTTTAAAGAGGCTCTGTCACCAGATTTTGAAACCCCTATCTGCTATTGCAGCAGATAGGCGCTGCAATGTAGATTACAGTAACGTTTTTATTTTTAAAAAACGAGCATTTTTGGCCAAGTTATAACCATTTTTGTAGTTATGCAAATGAGGCTTGCAAAAGTCCAAGTGGGTGTGTTTAAAAGTAATAGTCCAAGTGGGCATGTATTATGTGCGTACATCGGGGCGTTTTTAATACTTTTACTAGCTGGGCGTTCTCATGAGAAGTATCAACCACTTCTCTTCAGAACGCCCAGCTTCTGCCTGATCACGCTGTGACGTCACTCACAGGTCCTGCATCGTCAGACGAGCGAGGACACATCGGCACCAGAGGCTTCAGTTGATTCTGCAGCAGCATCAGCGTTTGCAGGTAAGTAGCTACATCGACTTACCTGCTAACGCCGATGCTGCTGCAGAATCAACTGAAGCCTCTGGTGCCGATGTGTCCGACACGATGCAGGACCTGTGAGTGACGTCACAGATCTGCACTGCCAGAAGCTGGGCGTTCTGAAGAGAAGTGGATGATACTTCTCATCAGAGCGCCCAGCTAGTAAAAGTATTAAAAACGCCCCGATGTACGCACATAATACACGCCCACTTGGACTTTTACTTTTAAACACACCCACTTGGACTTTGCAAGCCTCATTTGCATAAATACAAAAATGGTCATAACTTGGCCAAAAATGCTCGTTTTTTAAAAAATAAAAACGTTACTGTAATCTACATTGCAGCGCCTATCTGCTGCAATAGCAGATAGGGGTTGCAAAATCTGGTGACAGAGCCTCTTTAAGTTCAATTAGTTACCAGCACAAAATTAAATTAGCATACAAGCCCCTTCTATAACAGACACTCTTTGCAGACATGAAGATGTGTAAGTACATTACAATCAACAAGTAGTGATAGTCTCGTCGAATACAGAATCCTGTCTCCTTTTGGTGTATTTCCTATTCAGACAGAAATTCTGTAGCAGTATATGTAAAGGGCAGACAATTTGTTGATTTTTCATTGATCTAGCTATATAAAAAGTTTATCTCCGTCTCTATTTTTTTCTTGTAATAACATAGTAAATATAATATTGGTTTGAAAACATTTATGAGTTAATATAAAAACATGTTTATAATCTCTGTAAACATCATATTAAAACACTTTATCATGAAATGCTTAAAGTGTGTCGTTCAGATGAAGCACCCCCACCCTAGAGGGACTTCAGAGAAAGTATCGTTAAGCTTATCATGTATGCGGTTCTATGCTTTATTTTTAATGACTTAATGATTAAATAAAATTGAATATATAACCAATGATGAAAGTATTAAAGGCACTGATTTCAATAACATTAGGTATAGAGAAGCAATTTAATTTCTAGGTCGTGTTCTTAATAAGTACATTAGTTAAAAATATCTTGACATTTTATATGAGTTTCAGCACATGTACAGCATTTAACCTGTTAAAGTCTATATTATTTGTGCACCATTATGACCTGTCAATGTATCTCTTATTTTTTCAATGCACCAATTTCAAAGGGAATATTTTGTTACAGTGATTTTGCTCTAATCAAGTTAAATGTTATGAATTTAGTAATTTTGCAGATGTGAATAAGAATTGTGGGTTAAAATTAGGGAAAGGCTAATTGGAAGAGTATTTCATTGTAAAGTGGGCGAATTAAATCCCCAAGTTACAGAGAAAAGTCTATTTACATGCTTTATTGTAGTTTGAGCACTTTGTGGCATTGTAAATAGTATGCACAAGGGTGGTATCCAGCCGCGTCACCCCAGTAATCCCAAACTGGTTGTTAAAATTATAGCCGGTTCGGAGAACCAGGCTGAAGCGGGAACCAGGCACCGATTCCCTGCACTCTATTGTATCTGCGTCCTTACGACCTACAATGACATCATCACGCCGCTGCGTCATTGAGGAGTGGTTAGTCCAGCCACTGTGTATATTGCAATGTGTATAGGTCCTGAAGAGTGAGCAGTGGCAGCCCCCACTATACAGAGAGCTAGCTAGTATGAATGGATGAGACGGTCCCAAAGTAGGCCTATAGAGATCTGTGAATAAGCAACCAATATTCCAAGGGGCACCAGGCCCAAAGTGAAGCAGCCAGCAGTTGACATTTTGTGGTCTACTAGGCCTGAATTGCCAGACCAACTCCATGCATCAAAGGAGGGGCACCTTTGGCTCCTTCTGTGACAAGTAGACAGAAAAAGTCCTGTAAACAGGATACCAAGCATATCATGTCACCAGAACATTTATAGTACCCAGACATGGTTGATTTAGAGTGTAATTACCCATGTGAATGACTTCAGACAACTATCAAGAAAAGGTGATGCAATTGGACATACATTTGGTCCACACCATTTCTTGAAAGAATCACAATTGGGTTACTTTACAATGTAGTAGAATTTAGGTGTACATATTTATAATAAATGAAATTATAGCATTATAGCATTGAATACCAGTCTGCTGCTTAAAAAGTTCACGAGATAACGTTTTGTTAATGGGCATTATGTCTAGAGAAAAGGGTCTCTTACCAGTGCTGCTGCATCTTGAATATGCAGTCCAGTTTACAAACCATAAAAACATTTTTTTTTTACACGAGACAAAATTGAGGGGTGATATTTCTTTTAATAAATATGTAAATTACCACTATTAAAACTAATGTCATCCCACAACAAAGAACATGTGCTCACTGCTTGCAACTAAGGGAAGAGTGATTAAATCTTAAAATTACTTTACTGTCCGAACTGTAAAATTACAAAATAAACGCTTTCGCAGGATTTAGTAATTGCTGATGAATATAACTGTACTATCACAGTTTTCAGAAAGGGTTAGACATCTTCCTTGAGAAAATCAATATACATGGTAACTGGTATTAATGTAGAATGTTGATACGGAAATCAGTCAAGTTGGCAGTAAGGGTCAAGAAGGTGAGTTTTGACTGAGCTTGGTCAGAGCCATTAATGGGTGGCTTTTACATATGTAACTATGTATAATAGTGATGAATGGTTTGCCCAATTAAATAATTAAGTAAATTGAATTGATATTTTTTATAGTAGATATTTAAAAAATAAATCTAAGACACAATATGAAGTACAGAGGAATCAGTGAGAGTAGGTACAAGACCAGTTACTTATTGAATAGAGTTGAGAGATGGACTACAGGTAGTACTGTTGTAATTCAGTATAATTCAGCATGCAGTAAGGTGTGCAGCAAAAATGTATATAGTCTGATTGATTTAAAAAGCTGCAGGTTTTTTTTTGCCAGTTCGGGATGTTAGTACCCATTACAGAATTATCCTAGACGATTAATTATTAGACACAGAAATATTATTCAATACCTAAATTACCTATATGTTCAAAGAAATCGAAATGCCTAAAACCAAATCCTTTTAAAATAAGGATAGTAAAATGATGTATAACAATCACACACTGCATAACCATTTACAAATCTCATAATACCAAATAATCCCATTCAGGGGCGTAACTAGGAAAGACTGGGCCCCTGTGGATAGGGGATACATGTCTTTTGTTTAATGGCAGAGCGGGGAGATACCTCCCTGCTCTGCCGTAGTGATCAGTGGCGTCCCGCTGTAGCAGCCATAGCGGCTGCTAGCGAAGCCTCCGGCCATGCCAGCGGGCGACACGGGCCCCCTCATGCCGCGGGCCCCGTAGCAGTCGCTACTGCTGCTACGGCGGTAGTTACGCCACTGATCCCATTTACCAGCAACATAGACCACAACACAACACAACCAAGGGAATCTTAGCCTGGCAGCAAAGGTGCTGTTGGGCCTCTGGGCTGCCCCCCTCCTGTTGTGGTGTTACGTGCAGAATTGGTTGCCATGCCAAAGTGCACCTAATAGAGTAGGAGCCTACTGAATAGAGGCAAAATATTAACAAAGTATGTGTTTGTTTATAAATTTGACATAGTAGCAATAGATTGATGTATTTAAAGTGGATGTGCGGTCCAAGCCCTTTTTTACAGTATGGCATAACTTTGTAGATAATATTGTATACTGTGATTGCACCCTCTATCAATCTTTCAATGACAGTTTTTTCATCATGACTTCTCCAGAGGCGTAGCTAGGTTCTCCTGCACACCTGCACCCTTGCACCCGGGGCAAAGATTCAGGTTGGCATCCCCCCCAACTTATTTCCGGACATCTCCTTCCCCTTCGCCATGTTTGCTTTGTCTACCAATCAGTGAGGAGTCACACACAGCCCCTTGTAGATAGTGCGACATACAGCCCCTCTCTTGTAGATAGTGCCACACACAGCCCCCCTAGTAGATAGTGCCACACACAGCCAGCTTCCCCCCTTGTAGTTAGCGGCACACTCCTCCCTTGTAGATAGTGCCACACACTCCCCCCTTGTAAATAGCGCCACATTCCCCCCTTTTAAATAGCGCCACACTGCCCCCCCCTGTACTTAGTGCCACACTGTAAACAGAGCGGAGAGTGGTAGTCTACCGCTACCACTCTCCGCTCTGCCTGACGTGACTTACCGGAGGAGCCGAGGAGGTCATGCGGCGCAAGCAGCGGCGGAATTCCTTCTGACTAGGGTCGGTGACAGCCAGGGCTGGCCTTAGGATGGATGGCGCCCTGTGCGGGACTCTCTATTGCCGCCCCCTACAAAAAACTAAAATTAACCACATATATAGACACGCACATACTGGAACATATATATACTGTACATACATAAAGACAGATATTTAGACATACAGGCAAATATACATACACACATCTGGAATATATACATACAGGTAAATATACAGTGAAGGAAATAAGAATTTGATCCCTTGCTGATTTTGTAAGTTTGCCAACTGTCAAAGACATGAACAGTCTAGAGTTTTTAGGCTAGGTTAATTTTACCAGTGAGAGATAGATTATATATAAAAAAAAAAAAGAAAATCACATTGTCAAGATTATATATATTTATTTGCATTGTGCACAGAGAAATAAGTATTTGATCCCCTACCAACCATTAAGAGTTCAGCCTCCTCCAGACCAGTTACACGCTCCAAATCAACTTGGTGCCTGCATTAAGGACAGCTGTCTTCAATGGTCACCTGTATAAAAGACTCCTGTCCACAGACTCAATTAATCAGTCTGAATCTAACCTCTACAACATGGGCAAGACCAAAGAGCTTTCTAAGGATGTCAGGGACAAGATCATAGACCTGCACAAGGCTTGAATGGGCTACAAAACCATAAGTAAGACGCTGGGTGAGAAGGAGACAACTGTTGGTGCAATAGTAAGAAAATGGAAGACATACAAAATGACTGTCAATCGACATCGATCTGGGGCTCCATGCAAAATCTCATGGTATCCTTGATCTTGAGGAAGGTGAGAGCTCAGCCGAAAACTACACGGGGGGAACTTGTTAATGATCTCAAACCATTGGTAACACATTACGCCGTAATGGATTAAAATCCTGCAGTGTCCGCAAGGTCCCCCTGCTCAAGAAGGCACATGTACAGGCCCGTCTGGAGTTTGCAAATGAACATCTGGATGATTCTGAGAGTGATTGGGAGAAGGTGCTGTGGTCAGATGAGACTAAAATTGAGCTCTTTGGCATTAACTCAACTCGCCGTGTTTGGAGGAAGAGAAATGCTGCTTATGACCCAAAGAACACCGTCCCCACTGTCAAGCATGGAGGTGGAAACATTATGTTTTGGGGGTGTTTCTCTGCTAAGGGCACAGGACTACTTCACCGCATCAATGGGAGAATGGATGGAGCCATGTACCGTCAAATCCTGAGTGACAACCTCCTTCCCTCCACCAGGACATTAAAAATGGCTTGTGGCTGGGTCTTCCAGCACGACAATGACCCGAAACATACAGCCAAGGCAACAAAGGAGTGGCTCAAAAAGAAGCACATTAAGGTCATGGAGTGGCCTAGCCAGTCTCCAGACCTTAATCCCAATGAAAACTTATGGAGGGAGCTGAAGATCCGAGTTGCCAAGCGACAGCCTCTAAATCTTAATGATTTACAGATGATCTGCAAAGAGGAGTGGGCCAAAATTCCATCTAACATGTGTGCAAACCTCATCATCAACTACAAAAAACGTCTGACTGCTGTGCTTGCCAACAAGGGTTTTACCACCAAGTATTAAGTCTTGTTTGCCAAAGGGATCAAATATTTATTTCTCTGTTGACAATGCAAATAAATATATATAATTTTGACAATGTGATTTTCTGTTTTTTCTTTTATATAATCTATCGCTCACTGGTAAAATTAACCTAGCCTAAAAATTCTAGACTGTTCATGTCTTTGACAGTGGGCAAACTTACAAAATCAGCAAGGGATCAAATACTTATTTCCTTCACTGTATAGACGTACAGACACATACACACACACACACACACACACACACACACACACACACACACACACACACACACACCGACAGATAAATACACAGACAGGAACATATACAAATACATAAAAGGCACATATATACAAGCACAAAGACACATTCACAAACAGACCCATATATACCCAGTACAGATATTGTTGTAGATTTCACGTGCAGCCCTATGTAACAGCTCTCATAACACAGTGATAACTCTCTGAGTACAGATAATGTAGTAGATGATAACTATACCCACAGACACATATAAACACACACAGAGGCATATATATATATATATATATATATATATATATATATATATATGGGCAGCAGAGTTTATAAGGGGCAGCAGGGTATATAGGGGTCAGCAGGGTACATAGGGGTCAGCAGAATATATAGGGGCAGCAGCGTGTATCAGGGGCAGCAGGGTATATAGGGGCAGCAGGGTATATAAAGGGCAGCATGTTATATAAGGGGCAGCAGGATAGATAGGGGACAGAAGAGTATATAGGGGCAGCAGGGTATTTAGGGGCAGCAGGGTATATAGGAGGCAGCACAGATATCTGCATTTTATCTGTTCTACTATAAAATTGAACACATACTTTTACAAAGAGACATAAACACATGCAGAGAGACACACACACACACACTGTAACATATACACATACAAACACAGAGAAACATACTGTATACACAGAGACACATACTGTAAACACACTACACACACATATACACACAGACACACATGGACACTCACCATGTATCCTTGCTGACAGGATCAGAGGTTTCTTGCAGGACGGGCTGTGGGCGGAGCTTCCTCCTCTGCTTCTCGGCTGTTATTTACTCCGTGTTTGTGCAGAGCACAGAGTAGACGCAAAGCACAGTGGCGCCCCCTACATGCTGGGAGGGTGCAGCACGGGAGTGGACCCGAGTCAGAACGCCGCTGTGTGATTTCCTGGCTCTTCCTAAAGCTGATCGCTGCTGCAGGTGTCCGACATACAGGGCGCCAATCAGCAGCAGTCAGCTGCTCTGTGGCGCCCCCCTTCCCTACCACCTAGCTGCGCCCGGGGCACATGTCCCGCATGCCCCCCCTAGCTACGCCCCTGACTTCTCTATCACACTATTTGGGAAATATGAGGAACTTGTTCAGTTTTGAGATTGGGAATGCTTCAGGATATTCAAACTGAATACATTTACACCATTTGCATGCTTGGTTTTCATATAAACATCATGAAGAGTGACCACACATGCATTTGAAAGATATCTACCATAGAACAGCTAGCCATGCTAAGGCCTCTATAGACACAGACCATATAATACTGTAAATATAGGAGCAATGATCTATGATAAAATAATCCAACACATCACAGTTACCAATTTCTTGATCACTTTAAAGATCAAGATCAAAGCAGGTAACTTATGTTTGTGTATGTGATGTGTGATGTGTGTGTATGTTCGTGTTATACGGTCTGATTACCACTGTATCTAATCCTCCTACACTGTGCATTCGCTCAAAAAATGGCGGCACACAGTGTAGGAGGTTTGAACATTCAACCCCCTCCTTTCTCCTGGCACTAGCCAGGATAAAGGAGGGGGGATTGTTTGAGGACACTAGAGCGAGTGTGTCTTCTCACTTTGCAGCATAAAGCAATGAGGTTGCTTTACCACATGCCAATGCTGCAATTTTGGGAATTGCTCCCTCTAGTGACCAGCACATGGAAATGTTATAAATTAGAATCTAATTTATAATATTTCCTGACTTATGAAAAAATTAAAAAAATTAGTACAATGTGTAATCATTTATACTAACAGTTTAAGTAAAAAAATATATATATTTTTCTAGCGACACATTCCCTTTAAGGTCTGTTTACACTGGACAATTAAGAGCTGCCAATTTTTTTCCACTGCAGATTTTACAGAAAATCCACAACAAAATCTGCATATGTTATATGAAGATTTTGGTACGGATTTCCCCTTATGCATTGCAAAGGGTAAAATCCATCATGAAAATCCACAACAGAGTTGACATGCTGCTGAATTGTCCACTACATATCGATGGGGTTTGAAAAGCTTATCTAATGTTTTCTACTGTAATTTGCTGTGAATTTTCAGAGCAGAATCCGCACTATGAATTCACCCTTAGGGCATGTACAGACATGGAAGAATTCCACTGTGACAGGCCACAGTAGATATCTGCAGCAGCCTTTTTTCCTTTGGTTTCTATAGCTTTTTAGGCAACTTAGTGAAGACATTTCGTAAAATAACAGTGTGGAATTTAGGCTGCGGTGCAGAATTTACACTCCGCAGCATGCACAGCGTGATGAGGAGAAGCAGCGGATCTTTACTACGGATTTCAGCCTTTGAAATTCAAAGGCTGACATCTGCGGCACATCCGTTGTGATATCCGCTACAACTGAATTAACTGTCAAATATACAAATTTTGCTGCAGATTTGTTGCGTAATTGCAGCAGACTCTGCAACTGAAATTTTTGTTAGGTCCGAATGTGGCCTTAGGTTGGATTCACACATCGTATATTTGTTGCAGATGTTGGTGTAGACTTTTTACCCAAAGGCAGAAGTTGATCCAGGACGAAGGAGAAGTATAAGTTCTTTCTTTATTTTTCCATTTCTTTTTTAAACCACTTCTAGCTTTAGCTAAAAAAAATCTGCACTAAAATCTGCAACAAATACACGATGTGTAAATCCAGCCTTGCGGTATGTCTTTTAAATTAGTTTAGCATAAATGGGCTTTCAAAAATCTTGTAACCATAAAAAAAATATGTTGAATAAATTTAAATTATTATATATTTATGTTTTTAAAAGAATTAGTCAATAACCTGCAGATTCTACTATAGCTAAAGAAAAATTGTCTAATT
This sequence comes from Rhinoderma darwinii, assembly GCF_050947455.1. Classification (NCBI taxonomy): domain Eukaryota; kingdom Metazoa; phylum Chordata; class Amphibia; order Anura; family Rhinodermatidae; genus Rhinoderma; species Rhinoderma darwinii. The sequence continues at coordinate 135,903,076 of NC_134688.1, forward strand.
TATACTCCAGGAAACCTGGCACTAGCTTTGGAGGCACTAAACCCCCAGCATGTCGTTATGAAGCTCAGCTTTAGGCCGGTTTCCCACGAAATCATAAACGCTGCAGAATTTGCACAATGTAATTCTGTGCGGAAATTCCAAAGCATTTACAGTAGCAGCCAAGTGGATGAGATTTAGAAAATCTCATGCTCACGCTGCGAAAAAAGAAACGCAGCGTAAACGTCAATAAATTGAACTGCGGTGCGGTATTAAAATCCGCAATATGTAAATTTATGCTGCGTTTTTGTTGCGTCTCTGTTGCGGGTTTTCCCCATTGAATTCAATGGGGATGCAAAATCCGTAACAGAAAGCCAGCGTTGCGACTTTTGTGACTCAGGAAAATAAAAATATTATATTTACCCAGAACTCCCTCCTTCTTCCTGCAGTCCTGCCTCCTGGGATGACATTGCATCCCATGTGACCGCTGCAGACAATCACTAGCTGCAGTGTCATGTGGCCTGCAACGTCGTCTTAGGAGGCTGGACTATGCGCAAAGAAGAGAGAGGGGGTAAGGGCCTGTTCACATCACCGTTCACTTTCTGTTCCAGGGTTCCATCTGAGGTTTCCGTCGGGTGAACCCCGCAACGGAAAGTCAAACTGGAACCACAGCTTCCGTTTCCGTCACTATTGGTATCAATGGTGAAGGAAACATTGCTAATGGTTTTTGTTCGTCACGACGGAATCAATAGCACAGCCGACTCCGCTATTGATTCCATCGTTAAAACGGAAACCTTCCGGAATGGTGATGAACGGAAAACATTAGCAATGTTTCCGTCACCATTGATACCAATAGTGATGGAAACGGAAGCTGTGGTTTCAGTTTGACTTTCCGTTGCGGGGTTTACCCGACGGAAACCTCAGACGGAACCCCAGAACGGAAAGCGAACGGTGATGTGAACAGGCCCTAAGTTTGAACGGTTTTTGCTCTTTCCGCAGCGGAAATTTTGTTCGAAAACCCACACCAGCTCGCATACGCTGTGCAGTTTTCATAGAGCGTATCCGACACATGGGAACCTGGCCTTAGTGTTCAAGACCTGCCCAGGTCAAAAATTGAAATTTCGGGAATAGTTAGTAAAATAAATTCCTTCACCATTGAGTGCATGAAGCCAAGTACAGTACACCTCACTTCATTGTGCATGTGCAGTGTACTGTCCTCTGCTTCATGTGTGCAATGTGCATGTGCCCAATGCCACTACTGGACTCATTACGTGACATGATCCCTTTAATAAGTGTAATAATTATTTACACCGTGTCATCCTGTATAGCATATTTTGACAAAACAAAAAAGTAAAAAAGATTACCGGGATAAAGCCAGCACACATTAACAAAAAAAATGTTACAATTGTATTGAATGACTATACATTGAAAACCTTTGTGATGAATTGAATGTCGATTGCGAGTTAGACCTTCAGTAGACAATTCAGACCTTCAATGCTCTTTGGCTGAATGGGCACAAATTCCCACAAACACACTCCAAAATCTTGTGGAAAACCTTTCAGGATGAGTGGAAGCTGCAAAATGGGTGCCCAACTCCATATTAATACCCATCATTTTGGAATGGGTTGACCAACAAGCTCATATAGGTGTGATTTTCAGGTCTTGATTAGTGTATTTTCATCTATGAGATGTGATTTAAAACTAAGAAAACTGGTAAGTTTCTAAGTTTCTTATAATAAATAGGTGTGAAATATTATACAGAGGGAGCAATATTTCAGTGGCTTGTTATTGTGTTAATGTCCCCTCTGTCATTGGCACTTACAGTTAACAAGAGTGCCCTAGGGCCCCACGTGTCCAAGCCTTTAACATTTCTTCGCTCCTAAGTTGTTCCTCTTCAATTAGTAAGCTCCATGAGGTTAGCCAACCGGTTGGATTAGTGGTCCAGGCAATAGCACAAACACCAGTGTAAATTGACATTGGCATGGTTTCTATTGAACAGTGTGCGTGGGGGGGTTACCAGATTTAAATCCCATGAAAGTCGCATCCTGTCAGTTCCGCTGTGCAACCATCTACCTCTAGCCTAAAATGTTGGTGGATTAAAAAAAAAATGTATGATTGGTATTTAAATAAAAAAAATATATATATTTTTTTATAATAATTAGTTAGAATTCCCAATAAACCTTAAGCACACAAATGTTTATTTATGGTGATTCATTTTTCATAGAGAAGTCCTTGCTCTTTAGTGTTAATATCACAGAAAAATAGTTTTGAGTTATAGATCTGAGGATAACCATTATTAAAGTTTCAGGTCTAACTGACAGTATGTTCAATTGACACCTACGGTATAGTCATTTAGAAAGTGTGGTTTAAATGCTAGGGTTGCAGACTTGCTTTCTCTGACATTTGGCCTCGTGCCTTGTGTTTATTGTAACTGGAGATCAATGGAAATCTTATTATCACTATAACAGAACAACGATGTGCTATACAGTGTAAGCTGAGACACAAGTGCTTATGTGAGAATCATTGTATCAGTCATTCTGTCTGTAGGTGCTACAGAGTTTCTTCCAAAGCTTTTAATGGAAATAATAGCCTACTTTAATTCAATAGTATCCTATACAAATTATTAGAATATGTTCCATTTTTTTTAAATCAATGGCAAATAAACTACCTTATAATTGTAATGCTACTGAAATAAATGTATTGAAATGCAGCTGTTTTTAGAACACATAATACAAGATTAGGACTATGGATGTATACTTCTGCTAATACAATCTGTCACCATTTACTACCAGAATTACATTATTAAGTGTGTAGGTTTTCTAAGCAAAACTAATGGTTACCTTTAATATTCTACAAATCAGTGCCCAGATATCTTCCCGACCAGCTATGAAAATTAATAATGCAGAGGTCACAGCTAGTGAAGTGATATCGAGCTTTTGAGCCACAAGTACGATAAAAAAAAGAGAAGAAACCAAATCTAAAAAGATGTGTAGGTTAAGTGGAGGCAAAACTCTTCCTTCCTTTGGACCATTACTTACTTGATTCCCAGCTGTAGTGGGAAAGATATCTGGGCACCAATTGCTACCCTTGGATAGTTGAAATCACTTGTTTTGATGTTATGCACCCCCCCCCCCCCCCCAATGTTTTTATGATAAGACAAAATGGTATTATGTCCTCTCTAATAATATCTGAAGGCACCTTTTCACAGGCACTGTGACTACTAGCTGCCCCAGTATCATGAATGCTCAAATGCCTCATATGCAAGTAGCTTCTTCTAGTCTCATTAACTTCAGTAGTGTAGTCAGGAGAAGACTAGAGCACGAATAACATCAGCGGTTTGCATTGTAGCCTCAGGAAGGCAGAAGTCAGTGACTGCCAAGCTATCCAAAAATCGGGGGAAATTTATTAACATTGGTGCAACATATAAACAGTTTCTCCCCAGTGCGGTGTGCAACAGATTCATTGACAGAACCCACACCTGGGTCGGACCTGATGTTATATTCTCACACTTTCTAATCAAAAAAGTTGGCTCTGAGGGCTTAAAAATATGGTGCTTGGCCTGAACGCCATATCTGTCAATTTATTTATGTCATATTTAAACATGAATACATTGATAAATCTGTCCCAGTGTTTTTTTACTAGTCCTGCCACACTATATACACAATGTTAAATGTGCAGTGCCGCCTCATATAAAATGCAGCGACCACATGATCACTAGGACTTTGCGGTGAATGCAAAGTTGCTGGGTCAAACTCTGAATGTGACAATTTCATAGATGGGCTGTTTTACTAGGGCTGCAGTGTCAGCTGTAGATATAGAGGAAAACTGTAACGTAAAACTTGACACATACATCTTTAATGGTCCTCAAAGGTTTACGGTGACCTTTTCGGGGAGATTATGTAAAGCTAAACAATAGCAAGTTAAACAATATAAAATAAAATTAACAAATAAAATAATCAAGGAAAGAAAAAGTCCACTAATACTATCCATAGCCATATGCCTTAGCATTGTCCTCAAATCAGTAACTTACACATAATATGTTTATATAAAAAAGGGGGATCATCGGAAACAAATATTAGAGCTGGATTTTAGGGATACATTACAACATTTATAATCATACGCTTGCAGATATAAAAAAAAAAGTTCTACATTTTTGTTAATTTAACTCTAATAATTAAAAAAAACAGTTATTTTGTTAATATATGAATAAAAAGCAATCCAAAAATTACTTGGATAACATATCATACTAAATATTGGTAAATAGTGCGTGGTGGTTAAAATGTAACTTTGGTGACAAAATAACATGTGAATTATGTCATCGATAGAGCATGCAATGTAACATGATTATTAGTGATTTATTTTGTGTGATGCCCCCTTCTGCTGTAAATTATGCACTCCTGTGTGTATCTGACAATCTAATGACATTACTCCTGGTCTTAGTAATGTTGTGGGTGGACGCAGACTGCAGAGGGCCCTCATACAAGAACAGTATATGGACCCCTTGCTTTCCAATAGCTCAGCATAGAGCACCCCCCGTATGTCTCTCTAACAATCCACAAATAATTGTGTGCCATTGTCATTCAATCTAATAGACAGGACAGAAACTGCACAGGCTGCACATATGTTATGTTCGCCCCTGGTTGTGGTTCATACAATTATTCAAATAGGGGCCTGGGAGAGAACAAACAGGGAGGCTCCACTCTTAAAGTCGGAAGCATTTATGGCACATGGCTCCCAATTCTGGGCTAAGTTAGGGAGACACGTTCTTGACAGTGGCTCAGTGGTTAGCACTAGTCACTATGTTGCGCAGGATTTCTCTGACTTTCTCCTATACTCCAAAAATATACAGGTAAGTTAATTTGGAATTTAAATTGTGAGCTCTAAAGAGGAAAGGAACCAATGTAATGTAAGTGATGACAATCTCTGTACATTGCTGTTTAATAGACTGGCGCTATAATAAATGGATAAAATAATAAATTAGTCATGTTTAATTTATGGGGGAAGGCTTTAAGGGGCAATGGTATCCTGGTCATGAAGTGGTTACCTTTCAGACTGCAGTCAGATCTAGTGAACTTATATTTTTTTGTTGTTTTTTGACTCTTTTCCTTTTTTGTATGTGTCAGGGTAAACTATTTTTGCAACACTTCCTACTTACCATCTTGAGCAGCAGCCACATGTTTACCCTTTTGATCATTTCACAATGATGGGTTGATGGGTAAATTAAATGTTTTTAGTCCATTAAAATAATCCACAAATATAATTCTAAATTTCTGTAAATATCTAAAGCTGTATCAGAACTATAATACTAAATCAAGCAGAATTAGGAAAAGTCGTAGACACATAATATTACAACAAATCATATGTGTATAAAGATCTTGTGTAACATTAGCTGGGAGATATCTAGTGTTCTATTAAAGAATAAAAATAATGGCAATCCTTCAAGGATGTACTGTAAGGATACTTTTCAAGAAAATGTGAAGCGGTTTGAAAACCCATTATAAACCTACATATAGTAAAGTGTATGTTGGAAGTAGTTTTGCTTGGGCTTATTCGAATGATGTCTGAACACAGCTTAAGTGATCTTGAAACATGTCGACAATTAAACATTATCTGTTCTTCACTTTTCTTCCACACTGAAATACAATTTTTGCCACAGACATGGAGATTAAGAAATGTATTGAGCAAGAGCTAACAGCTAAAAGCTTCATCCATTATTTTCACTTTGATCTGATATTTTGAGGACAATTTTCTAGACTTCGTACAGCATAATGCTCTGCACCTTTCTCACTTCTGCAATACTGACAATGATGAATCTGACCTTCTGTAATTTCTAAACTCCTACTTCTTTTGCTCCCTTGTTACATCTTTTTGGCCCCTTACGTCTAGCAACTCTACCACTAATGTTCACTTCGTATACCACACTAACTCTCTATAAAAACATCACAGAAAAAGGACTTTATATAATCAGAGATCCTTTCTGATCTGTGAGTCAATAATGCATAGCTAAATAGGCCTGGGTGTATTCATGGTTTACAGAACACACAACTGATGTGGATAGACTCAGAATTAATATCGAAAGTGTTCTGTTATCGCAATTCTTCTGTTATCACTTCGATAGTCAGGAGGTCATAACCACCTAAATCAAAGAAAAGTTCAATTAAAGACAATTGAAGAGTTTGAAGAATTATGATGTTAGTCCCGTGCTACTTTCACTACTTTTTTTTCTCTCTCTTGTCTTTTTCCTCTTCTTTTCTCTCTTTTTGGTTTAATGCATATGCTATCATGAATGATGGAAGATCATATGTATTGATTGTTTTTACAATTCTATTTTTTTTAAAAAGGAGACATACTATCTAAAGCACCACTGCAACGAGCTAAGCTGCCTAAAGATGTTGCTTTACATTGTAGATGTACATTAGAAAATCAAATAAAATCTGTTAGCGATGACATATAGTTTGGGACTAACATTCTATATAAGCCTAAGCAACTCTGAAAACAAAGTAAAAGTTACATTTACCTTTAATTGATTAAAAAAATAATTAAAAAAAAATTACAAATAAATAATTTGCAGACAAAAAAATTATATATATATATATATATATATATATATATATATATATATATATATATATATATGTACATATGGTGAGTGTAGCTATATTTTGACAATTCAGATTAGGCTATCTAGTTCTTATATGGCTGATTTAAAGTTGGGGTTACAGAACTGCCAGCTTTCTGCCCGTTAAATTCATGTTATTTGCAGCATTTATTTGATGCAGCACTGCTCATGTTTTCTTGTTTGCATTTTTTTATTATTTTCTTCATCTAAATATGATATTTACATTAGCACCATAGCTCGCGCATGCGCAGAAAAGCTGGAACGCAAGCTACGTTTGTGCACATGCGCAGTAGTGATTTTTTTCGCCATTTGTCTTCCATTTGACAGGAATTGTGCGCGGACGCTGCATTCCTGATGCGTCTGGCACTGGTAATGTAAGATTGTCTGTTGGATTTACATATGTATATCTTTCAGATTGGCCTCTGCACCTTTCCCAATCAATCCAATTGCTAATTAAGTCACTGTTCATCACGTTTATGTGTCATGCATTCACATATTTTGTATTTGGTGTATCAATCTAATGTGTACACCGCGTTCCAAATTATTATGCAAATGTTATTTTTCGCTGATTTTCCTAAATAGTCGATGCAAATGACAGTCAGTATAATCTTCAAGCCATCAACCGTTGGAGTATAATGCAAATTTTATTAAACAAATCTAATGATAACAGATATTTTTTTAGAAGTAAAAAACTCAAAATGCACTGTTTCAAATTATTATGCACAACAGAGATCAAAACATTTTAAAGGTTGTAAAGAGAACTAAAATGGTAATTTGTTGAATTTGCAGCATCAGGAGGTCATATTTACAGAAATCAAAAGCTCTTTCAATCAAAAAAAACTTAGCAGGCCAAGTTACATGTTAACAATTCTTTGATATCACCTTCACAATTCTTGCATCCATTGAATTTGTGAGTATTTGGACAGTTTCTGCTTGAATATCTTTGCAGGATGTCAGAATAGCCTCCCAGAGCTTCTGTTTTGATGTGAACTGCCTCCCACCCTCATAAATATTTTGCTTGAGGATGCTCCAAAGGTTCTCAATAGGGTTGAGGTCAGGGGAACATGGGGGCCACACCATGAGTTTCTCTCCTTTTATGCCCATAGCAGCCAATGACACAGAGGAATTCTTTGCAGCATGAGACGGTGCATTGTCATGCATGAAGATCATTTTGCTACGGAAGGCACAGTTCTTCTTTTTGTACCACGGAAGAAAGTGGTTAGTCATAAACTGTACGTACTTTGCAGAGGTAATTTTCACACCATCAGGGACCCTAAAGGGGCCTATCAGCTCTCTCCCCATGATTCCAGCCCAAAACATGACTTCGCCACCTCCTTGCTGACGTCGCAGCCTTGTTGGGACATGGTGGCCATTCACCAACCATCCACTACTCTATCCAACTGGACCATCCAGAGTTGCACGGCACTCATCAGTAAACAACACGGTTTGAAAATTAGTCTTCATGCATTTCTGAGCCCACTGCAACCGTTTCTGCTTGTGAGCATTGTTTAGGGGTGGCTGAATAATATCTTTATGCACACTTGCAAACCTCTGGAGGATCCTACACCTTGATGTTCGCGGGACTCCAGAGACACCAGCGGCTTCAAATACCTGTTTTCTGCTTTGCAATGGCATTTTAGCAGCTGCTCTCCTCATCCTATTCATTTATCTGGCAGAAACCTTCCTCATTATGCCTTTATCTGAACGAACCCGTCTGTACTCTGAATCAACCACAAGTCTTTTCAAATTACAATGATCACACCAGGTAAATGTTAATGTTTATGACACTTAAATCCAATGTGCATAATAATTTGGAACACGGTGTACATGATAGATAGACAGATAGAAGATAGATAGATAGATAGATAGATAGATAGATAGATAGATAGATAGGAACATCGTTATCATAAAATGGGATAGGATCCTTTTTTAGAGGTACCAAATGTAATGGTGGACAGGGGAATAAACCCACAAAACGTGGTGGAAGGAGACATGGTAGACAATGCAAAAATAAGGACTATCAGAACCAAACCTACCCCAACCCGGGCTGTGAACCTGAGGAAAAAGGACAGAGCTTAGTTGTAAATATTGCATCTAAGGAAAAAGGGTCTTTCATTCTGTCCAAAATCTAAAATCAATTGGTTTGAGATTGAGACAGACTTATAGAATTTTTTTAGATCAATTAAACTTAAAACATTGTTCTCTGACCGTAATATGACAAACAAAGATGTATGTACTGATATTGTAGCGTCCATGGCCGTGGGCCGTCGGGTTTACTCACCTCCCGACGCCCGCAGCCATGGATCCGTGAGCGCTGGTCCCCATCTCCTTCCTAGGAGACGCCAGCGCTCACTTCTGCTATGTTCTGCTGTGTCCCGTAGGGCGCATGCTCGTGCCCGGCCTTAAAGGGCCAGCTCGCGCACATCAGGAAATCATCAAAGGCCCATGATATCCTGGTCTATAAGAAGGCCCCAGCCCTTCTGATCCTTGCCTGAGCATTGTTAGTTATCCCAAGTCTGTCTTGCAAATGGTCCCTTAGTGTTTCCCGTTCCAGTTGTTACCCGTGCCTTGTTACCTGTTCCTGTATCCCGTGCTGTTCTTGTTCCTGTGCCTACTAGTGTCGGAGTCGTGTCACGTCCATTGTTATCTGCCGGAGGCACTCACCACGTCTGGCGCAATCTGCGGCTTCTGTGCCATCCGCCACGTCCTGCGTCATCTGCCATGACCTGTGTCAACTGCCACGTCCGGAGAAATTTGCCACGTCTGGCGCAACTTGCGCCACCTGTGTCATCCGCCACATTTGGCATTACCTGCTGCACCCATCTCCATCTGTACCAGAGCTGCGGCCACTGTCTGGACTATCCAGGTACCCTTGTGCGGGACATTGTATTGCTGGGGTTCCCTGTTGTTTGGCCAGCTGCCTCCCCAATGCGGTGGTACGGCCTAGTGGGTCCACAAACCCGCTATGTGACAGTACGCTCAGGCCATGGACCCCGCTGGTCAACCTGAGACCTTGACGACACAAGCCATCCTGACCGAGATGGAGGATCTCCATTCACGACAAGACCAACTCCTCCTGTCGGTGAACGCCATCGCCCATCGGCTACTTGCTCCAACCACAGTCGTCACTGCATCCATTTCTGCTATTCCTCCTGCTACACTTCCTATCTGTACCAGTACCAATCCCCTGTGCTTCCTGCCACTACCTCCATGACGGAGATCCGAGGTCCTGCAGAGGATTTTTGAATCAGTGCCAGATCCACTTCAAACTACATGCCAGGTCCTTCTCTTCGGATGACGTCAGGATAGCCTTCATCATCTCTCTCCTTACTGGCAAAGCCCTGGCATGGGAAAATCCTCTGTGGGAACATCAGGGATCAGAGACCGGTGACTTGCAGTGCTTCTTACAGACCTTCCACTCAATCTTTGAGGAACCTGGGAGAATTTCTTCGGCTGCTGCATCCCTGCTGACCCTACACCAGGGAGACCTCTCTGTGGGCAAGTATGCCATTCAGTTCTGTATCCTGGCTGCTGAGTTGACCTGGAACAATGAGGCTTTGGCGGCCACATTCTGGCAGGGACTGTCTTCAGGGTTTAAGGATGAGCTGGCTGCTCGCGATCTGCCATCTACCCTGGACGATCTTATCCTCCTCGCCTTCCAAGTTGACATGAGGATCCAGGAGCGTTCCCAAGAGGTTCTCCGGGAGAAAGAACTTCCTAGGCTGGATTCTACTTTCCAGCATTCCTCCTCAGTCGTCCAACCAGAAGATCTTGTGCAGAGTAACCAGGCCAAGTTGTCTATCCAGGAGAAACAGCGCAGACGCATTTCTGGACTTTGTTTGTATTGCGGCCTCGGAGGCCATATTGTGCGTCTGTGTCCCCAGAGACGCCATTGCCTAGGTTGGAAAGACAACCCTAGGCGGAATGGTACCTAATAGAGCATTCTTGTCCAAGTTGACTATTCCTGTGACCCTAGTATACGGCAAGAGGACGCATCGGGTTTCTGCATATCTTTACTCTGGGTCTGCGGCAAACTTCATTCAAAAGGAGCTAGTGGATCATCTTCAGTTGCCCACAGATCCCCTGGAGACGTCTTTGGCTGTTGCCTCGGTGAATGGACTGCCTCTGCCTGATCCTATCATTTCTAAAATCAAGCCGTTGAAGCTCCAGGTTGAAGTCCTTCATTCTGAACTGATTTCTTTCTTTGTTTTGCCCAAGACGATCAATCCTGTTCTGCTGGGCCTGCCTTGGCTTCGATTACATGCCCCGGTCCTGGACTGGAATTCTGGAGAGGTTCTCCAATGGGGCTCCAAGTGTCTTTGTTTTTGTCTGATGCAGATCCATCCTGTCAAGCCTCCTCTGCATCAGTCATTGGCGGGACTGCCCCCCCAGTTTGCGGATGTTTTCAGCAAAAGGGAGGCTGAGACGCTGCCTTAACATCGGACTTATGACTGCCCCATTGAACTGGTTTCTAATGCCTCTCTCCCCCATGGCCGAGTACATCCTCTCTCCTTGCCAGAGTCTCCATCCATGTCAGCCTATATCAAGGAGAATTTGGAGAGGGGTTTCATACGAAAGATTTCCTCCCCGGCCACGGCTGTATTCTTCTTTGTTAAAAAGAAGGATGGACCCCTTCGACCCTGCATTGACTACCGTGGTCTCAACTAGATCACGGTCAAGAAAAAATACCCGTTGCCACTTATATCTGAGCTGTTTGATCGCATACGAGGAGCTAAAAAAATTTTTAAGCTAGACCTGCGGGGGGCTTATAACCTAGTCCGGATTCGCTAGGGTGACGAGTGGAAGACGGCATTTAACACACGAGACGGGCACTACGAATACCTAGTAACGCCTTTCGGACTGTGTAACGCTCCCGGAGTGTTTCAGGAGTTTGTTAATGATATCTTCCGAGATCTGTTGTAATTATTTTGACTCCAATGAATAGCAACGCTAATTACGGCCGTAATGGACTCGGCGTTCAAGCGCCTGCACATGCCGGTACGGCTGAAATTACGGGGATGTTTTCAGGCTGAAACATCCCCGTAATTTCAGCCGTAACGGACGCCCTCGTGTGCACATACCCTAAGAGTTCAGCCTCCTCCAGACCAGTTACACGCTCCAAATCAACTTGGTGCCTGCATTAAAGACAGCTGTCTTAAATGGTCACCTGTATAAAAGACTCCTGTCCACAGACTCAATGAATCAGTCTGACTCTAACCTCTACAACATGGGCAAGACCAAAGAGCTTTCTAAGGATGTCAGGGACAAGATCATAGACCTGCACAAGGCTGGAATGGGCTACAAAACCATAAGTAAGACGCTGCGTGAGAAGGAGACAACTGTTGGTGCAATAGTAAGAAAATGGAAGACATACAAAATGACTGTCAATCGACATCGATCTGGGGCTCCATGCAAAATCTCACCTCGTGGGGTATCCTTGATCCTGAGGAAGGTGACAGCTCAGCCGAAAACTACACGGGGGGAACTTGTTAATGATCTCAAGGCAGCTGGGACCACAGTCACCAAGAAAACCATTGGTAACACATTACGCCGTAATGGATTAAAATCCTGCAGTGCCCGCAAGGTCCCCCTGCTCAAGAAGGCAAATGTACAGGCCCGTCTGAAGTTTGCAAATGAACATCTGGATGATTCTGAGAGTGATTGGGAGAAGGTGCTGTGGTCAGATGAGACTAAAATTGAGCTCTTTGGCATTAACTCAACTCGCCGTGTTTGGAGGAAGAGAAATGCTGCCTATGACCAAAAAGAACACCGTCCCCACTGTCATGCATGGAGGTGGAAACATTATGTTTTGGGGGTGTTTCTCTGCTAAGGGCACATGACTACTTTACCGCATCAATGGGAGAACGGATGGAGCCATGTACCGTCAAATCATGAGTGACAACCTCCTTCCCTCCACCAGGACATTAAAAATGGCTCGTGGCTGGGTCTTCCAGCACGACAATGACCCGAAACATACAGCCAAGGCAACAAAGGAGTGGCTCAAAAAGAAGCACATTAAGGTCATGGAGTGGCCTAGCCAGTCTCCAGACCTTAATCCCATCGAAAACTTATGGAGGGAGCTGAAGATCCGAGTTGCCAAGCCTCGAAATCTTAATGATTTACAGATGATCTGCAAAGAGGAGTGGGCCAAAATTCCATCTAACATGTGTGCAAACCTCATCATCAACTACAAAAAATGTCTGACTGCTGTGCTTGCCAACAAGGGTTTTGCCACCAAGTATTAAGTCTTGTTTGCCAAAGGGATCAAATACTTATTTCTCTGTGCACAATGCAAATAAATATATATAATTTTGACTATGTGATTTTTTTATTTTTTTTAATATATATAATCTATCTCTCATTGGTAAAATTAATCTAGCCTAAAAATTCTAGACTGTTCATGTCTTTGACAGTGGGCAAACTTACAAAATCAGCAAGGGATTAAATACTTATTTCCTTCACTATATATATATATATATATATATATATATATATATATATATATATATATATATATATATACATTAACAAGTATGGGATTGAGTTGATTCTTTTGCCCTCTCTCAAAATGGTCATGAGTGCTATGGACTTTACTGTGCACAAGCGCGCACTGTTCTAATGCGCGCAGTGGACTGTGGATATCCATTAGCTAGGATGTGGGTACGTCAGCGCTGTCACGTGTTCAAATGTGATTATTCACCTGCATAGACATGCGCATAAAGTTACTAGATGCCGGAATATGGTATCCATATATGGAGCAGTTTGATCTGCATGGACTTCAGATAAGTAGGTTAATATGAGACGCATACTTCAGACAATAGGACCGATAAAAACAAGGGGACATATACAAAAACACCGAAAAAGGCCATACTTACAAATGGACACAGCCAGGTCAGAAACGCTGATGAAAGGGTGAGCAGGTGCTTTAAATAATAATAGCCACTCCCACTAGTCTTGAGGGGAGTGGTGTGTGGTGCATGGGATGTGTAGTAAGAAATAATAAATGAATAGTGTGTGTGCAAGTGTAATACTATAAGTGAAATATAGGGGGCAGTAATGAGTGAAGTGCCTCAATAGAAATAAATGGATAATGGGGTGCAAGTGAGTGAAACATGGAGGGATAGTGTGTACGTCATGAGGCACAACGTGTATAGCCAGGTAGAAGCCTATTTGTGACGCCTTGATAATTCATAGAGCGGGCTACCCTGCTTGCTATGCCAAACAAGAACACACCATGCTCTCCCAGCATCAAAGACCTGGCTGTGTCCAAGAGAAGCGAATATACATAATAATGAAAAATACCTGGGGTATTAGTAATCATTTTGGCCAAAAGGACGCAAGCTCGCAATCCACGACAAGGATCCCCAGACTTGCGAGTCCCTAACTCCTAAACTGGAACAGAACGTTCCTGATGCACAAACAGAACCGATAAAAACAAGGGGACATATACAAAAACACCGAAAAAGGCCATACTTACAAATGGACACAGACAGGTCAGAAACGCTGATGAAAGGGTGAGCAGGTGCTTTAAATAATAATAGCCACTCCCACTAGTCTTGAGGGGAGTGGTGTGTGGTGCATGGGATGTGTAGTAAGAAATAATAAATGAAAAGTGTGTGTGCAAGTGTAATACTATAAGTGAAATATAGGGGGCAGTAATGAGTGAAGTGCCTCAATAGAAATAAATGGATAATGGGGTGCAAGTGAGTGAAACATGGAGGGATAGTGTGTACGTCATGAGGCACAACGTGTATAGCCAGGTAGAAGCCTATTTGTGACGCCTTGATAATTCATAGAGCGGGCTACCCTGCTTGCTATGCCAAACAAGAACACACCATGCTCTCCCAGCATCAAAGACCCGGCTGTGTCCAAGAGAAGCGAATATACATAATAATGAAAAATACCTGGGGTATTAGTAATCATTTTGGCCAAAAGGACGCAAGCTCGCAATCCACGACAAGGAACCCACAGTTTGTAATGTGTTGTGTTGTATTTTGCAGTTTGCGGTGGAGACAGCAGGGGGGGGGGGCTGTAATTTAACGCCCCCTCTCCACCGCAAGCACAATACAACACAATACATTACAAGACAACACAATACATTACATTACATTACAATAAAGACTCTGCAGCTCACCTGGAGTCCTCCGCAGCGGCTCTTCCACTGCACTGGCTGGAAGACGTGTCACGTGACGTCAAGTGTACCAAGTGACCGTAACCAGGAAGTGCCGGCTTCATGGCACAGAAAATTTATTTAACCAGCATGCTGTATGGCAACGGGGGCTCTGTGTGCCCCCATGCCTAGGTGCCCGGTCGCAAGTGCGACCACTGCGACCCCTATAGCTACGCCACTGTCAAAATACCACTGGATAATGAAACTGTAAATGTCATTAAAAACAGTTAAAGATTGCCCCTAATAGGAGGTTTAGCAAATTGAAAACCTATATAGATGTACATAAGTATATTAGAAGGCTCAGAATGAAAATAGTATTTTTTTAAATAAGTAAAGGCTGCTGGTTGGTTACCAAAATGAGATTACAATGAAGAAAGGGGATATACTGGGAACAAAAGACCCCTTTATGCATATAGAACTCAGGAATCTCTCCACTTTTAATTACCCCATGGTTCTTGCCAGTACTGAGGTTTTTAAGGAATTGGTTTTAAGAGATCTAGAAAAACAGTTGAAACCCCTCCGGGAACACAATTTATCATTAAGGAGAAGGACGCATTAAGCAAGTTTTTACATAAAAACGTAGTGGTAAAACCAACAAACAGGGGGTGTGGTAATTATGGGGAAAGAAATGTATTTTGACACCTTGTATTGCTTATAAGGGTACAAAAATCATATTGTTAGCTGAAAAGTGCCTCTACAAAGAACTCCCAAGGAGAACTGAATAACATCTTAGAAGGAGGAAAGAAATTGGGTATTGTAGATTTAAATGTTTAAAAAAAAAAAAAAATCCATGTTTACCTGGAATATATTTTTTGCTCAAAGTTCATAAAAACGTATAAAAACCTCCAAAAGTATCAGCTATTTCTTCCCTGACAACGAATTTGGGAGCAGATATTGATCACTTCCAGCTAAAATATGTGAACTTGACCTGAGGGACTCCTCCAAGTTACTAACTAAACTCATGCATCTTGATTGGTCGGATGACCTATATCTGTGTGTGGCAGATTTATGGTCGCTTTATATGATTATCCCTCATGTGAGGGGGTTAATTAGTGTTGGTAAATCCCTAGAAATAGATGGAGACATCCAAAGAGTGCAAAAGGATTATATTGTAAGGTGCATTCAATTTGGTGCACCGAATTTCAATTTGGTGCACCACACACCACTCCCCTCAAGACTAGTGGGAGTGGCTATTATTATTTAAAGCACCTGCTCACCCTTTCATCAGCGTTTCTGACCTGGCTGTGTCCATTTATAAGTATGGCCTTTTTCGGTGTTTTTGTTTATGTCCCCTTGTTTTTATCGGTTCTGTTTGTGCATCAGGAACGTTCTGTTCCAGTTTAGGAGTTAGGGACTCGCAAGTCTGGGGATCCTTGTTGTGGATTGCGAGCTTGCGTCCTTTTGGCCAAAATGATTACCAATACTCCAGGTATTTTTCATTATTATGTATATTCGCTTCTCTTGGACACAGCCGGGTCTTTGATGCTGGGAGAGCATGGTGTGTTGTCGTTTGGCATAGCAAGCAGGGTAGCCCGCTCTATGAATTATCAAGGCGTCACAAATAGGCTTCTACCTGGCTATACACGTTGTGCCTCATGACGTACACACTATCCCTCCATGTTTCACTCACTTGCACCCCATTATCCATTTATTTCTATTGAGGCACTTCACTCATTACTGCCCCCTATATTTCACTTATAGTATTACACTTGCACACACACTATTCATTTATTATTTCTTACTACACATCCCATGCACCACACACCACTCCCCTCAAGACTAGTGGGAGTGGCTATTATTATTTAAAGCACCTGCTCACCCTTTCATCAGCGTTTCTGACCTGGCTGTGTCCATTTGTAAGTATGGCCTTTTTCGGTGTTTTTTTATATGTCCCCTTGTTTTTATCGGTTCTGTTTGTGCATCAGGAACGTTCTGTTCCAGTTTAGGAGTTAGGGACTCGCAAGTCTGGGGATCCTTGTCGTGGATTGCGAGCTTGCGTCCTTTTGGCCAAAATGATTACTAATACCCCAGGTATTTTTCATTATTATGTATATTCGCTTCTCTTGGACACAGCCGGGTCTTTGATGCTGGGAGAGCATGGTGTGTTCTTGTTTGGCATAGCAAGCAGGGTAGCCCGCTCTATGAATTATCAAGGCGTCACAAATAGGCTTCTACCTGGCTATACACGTTGTGCCTCATGACGTACACACTATCCCTCCATGTTTCACTCACTTGCACCCCATTATCCATTTATTTCTATTGAGGCACTTCACTCATTACTGCCCCCTATATTTCACTTATAGTATTACACTTGCACACACACTATTCATTTATTTCTTACTACACATCCCATGCACCACACACCACTCCCCTCAAGACTAGTGGGAGTGGCTATTATTATTTAAAGCACCTGCTCACCCTTTCATCAGCGTTTCTGACCTGGCTGTGTCCATTTGTAAGTATGGCCTTTTTCGGTGTTTTTGTATATGTCCCCTTGTTTTTATCGGTTCTGTTTGTGCATCAGGAACGTTCTGTTCCAGTTTAGGAGTTAGGGACTCGCAAGTCTGGGGATCCTTGTCGTGGATTGCGAGCTTGCGTCCTTTTGGCCAAAATGATTACTAATACCCCAGGTATTTTTCATTATTATGTATATTCGCTTCTCTTGGACACAGCCGGGTCTTTGATGCTGGGAGAGCATGGTGTGTTCTTGTTTGGCATAGCAAGCAGGGTAGCCCGCTCTATGAATTATCAAGGCGTCACAAATAGGCTTCTACCTGGCTATACACGTTGTGCCTCATGACGTACACACTATCCCTCCATGTTTCACTCACTTGCACCCCATTATCCATTTATTTCTATTGAGGCACTTCACTCATTACTGCCCCCTATATTTCACTTATAGTATTACACTTGCACACACACTATTCATTTATTATTTCTTACTACACATCCCATGCACCACACACCACTCCCCTCAAGACTAGTGGGAGTGGCTATTATTATTTAAAGCACCTGCTCACCCTTTCATCAGCGTTTCTGACCTGGCTGTGTCCATTTGTAAGTATGGCCTTTTTCGGTGTTTTTTTATATGTCCCCTTGTTTTTATCGGTTCTGTTTGTGCATCAGGAACGTTCTGTTCCAGTTTAGGAGTTAGGGACTCGCAAGTCTGGGGATCCTTGTCGTGGATTGCGAGCTTGCGTCCTTTTGGCCAAAATGATTACTAATACCCCAGGTATTTTTCATTATTATGTATATTCGCTTCTCTTGGACACAGCCGGGTCTTTGATGCTGGGAGAGCATGGTGTGTTCTTGTTTGGCATAGCAAGCAGGGTAGCCCGCTCTATGAATTATCAAGGCGTCACAAATAGGCTTCTACCTGGCTATACACGTTGTGCCTCATGACGTACACACTATCCCTCCATGTTTCACTCACTTGCACCCCATTATCCATTTATTTCTATTGAGGCACTTCACTCATTACTGCCCCCTATATTTCACTTATAGTATGACACTTGCACACACACTATTCATTTATTATTTCTTACTACACATCCCATGCAATACACACCACTCCCCTCAAGACTAGTGGGAGTGGCTATTATTATTTAAAGCACCTGCTCACCCTTTCATCAGCGTTTCTGACCTGGCTGTGTCCATTTGTAAGTATGGCCTTTTTCGGTGTTCTTCAGACAATAGGAACAGACGGCAACTTCGAAATCCTACATCATAGGCGATCTCTTGCCACTGCAAGTGTGGTCTCATTGAAGAGCATATTTTCGAACAGACAGCCGTAATTGTTTGTTCTGGCATCCTCTGAATCTTGGTAAAACTGGTTCTAGCCCATCTCCCCTGAGGAATCGTTTGGCCAAGAGGAAACGCGTAGGGAGGATTTTTTTTTCTATATTAAGAGAGGTCCCCGGCCCCCTGGCATCAACTCAATAGCAGATGATATCAAGCATCTGAATAGGTGGGGGAGCACTGACCCCTAGTCTTTGTGTACTTTACTACCATTTGTACAAGGGAAATATTAAACCAAAATCCTGGTGAACACTCTTCTTTAAGAAGAATATGATATATGAATTGCTGTCTAACCTGACCATTTAGTCTAAACTTTTCTGGATATATGCTATAAACAATGCAAGAATCTACTATATATGAATATATGGCATATGAATCTACTATATGTATATGTTAATATTTTTCCAAAATATTTTTAATATGAAAATACTGTAAAAGTTATATTTTATATATAATCTCTGGTTCAATTTTTTCTTCTTACATATACTGTAAAATCTAAGTCTAATAATAATCTATTAATAATTTTTTGAGGATATGGCAAATTTCATTACAAGCGCCTCTAATATTGTGGAATTTTTGCATCAGGCAAGGAAGTTTTTTCTGAGAGAATTTATACAAAAAAAAATATACACCATCTCTGAAATCTGCCTTTGGCGAACTAACTAAATGCTACAAAGAACAGGCAATTTCATAGCGGGAGGCTCAATCACTCAAGAACTATTTAAAACTCAACATAGTACCTAGAGGGCTTAGGATCATGCTTATACCAGCAACAAGTTTACAAAACACTGAATTAATACATAAATGGGAAACTGAGGCGACCAACAGTTCTTTGAAATTCATGCAGATACTGCTGGATGAGGAAAAACGAATTCTCAACACGACAAATAAGAGAATAAAAGAACAAATTGAGATAGTCCTGAAATTTAAGACTGACCCTGAATATACTATTAAAGAACTTGCATTACAAACCACTTTTGAAAAGTTTCAGTACAATCTAATCGAAAGGAAACATAATCAGTTTGTTCGAGATCTGCAGGACTTCAGGGACAATAGAGTGTATTCTTTTTAAATTAAGAAAGGAAGACCAAGACCAGAAATGGACCAGTCCTCATGGGATACTGATTATACAGATCAGGAATCAAACCACCAAAACCAGACCCGAGGTGATAGAGGAAGATATCCCTCAAGACCCAATCGGGGACGGGGCCTCAAGGGGTAGGAATCCCCCAAAAAGATGGGACATACCACAAAACCTAAGCAGTTCCACTCAACAGGGCACCAGTCAAAATCCTGGACCCAACACGGAAATTGTTCTTTTTTTAGAGAGGGAAGGCCTAAAGGCACCATATCAGCTACGCAACAAATTCAGTAACCAAAAATGAAGGTTGCTGAACTAACGATAATCAATCTATCTGAGAGAGAGCTAACTGATCTTGAAATTTCAGTACTAAGTAGAGGATTATACTTTGTACCCACCACTGGTTTTGATATCTTCAATTGGGTTAAAGATATTAGCCACTTCATGAGAAACCTAAAATGGAATAAGATGTATAAAATGAAGGATAAAAAAGATTGCCAAGAACTAGGGATAACATTGACCGAATTGCCACTTGTAAGGGACCTGGCAGAATTGCTGACCTCAAATGAGAGAGGCACGGGCCCATTTATAACATGCAAACTAAAAAGCCAAAAAATGCCCCCCTTTGGGGAAACCTCCGTTATAGATGTGTTCCAGGACCTAGTTACCCCAGACCTGACGAAACTGATCAATCTAACTAGAGATGAATACAACGCGCTGGTGTCCTTGGAAAGGGACAATAACATTGTAATAAAGTCATGAGACAAGGGAGAAATATGGTTATCATTGAAAGAAAGAAATACATTGAAATATGTCATAACATCTTGAATGACTAGACAAGTTATGAAATCCTTACAGAAGATCCAACAAGAAAATTAAAAATGGAACTTTTTAAAATCTTAAATGATGCAAAAGGGAAAAATTTTATTGACGAGTACGAATACAAGTTTATGGCGGTTGAAAAACCACAGACCCCCACGTTTTATGCTCTCCTTAAAATACATAAGGGCACCAATCCCCTAAAAGGGTGCCCCATTGTATCAAGCACTGCTGGATTAACACAAAACGTGGGGCTCTATATTGATAACATTTGTGGAAATTTTGTGGAAACCCTACCCTCATATACAAAGGACACGATGGATCCCCTTACAAAAATCGATGTTCTTGCTATTGAACCGAACGCTGCTTTATGCAGCATTCATGTAGAAGTGTTGTACTCTTCAATCCCTCATGAATTGGGTCTTAGTGCAGTATGTCACTTCCTAGATATCAGGGGGATGCACTTTAAAGACCCTAGAGCGCTCACATTGAAACTGCTAGAGTTTGTTCAGACCAGGAATTATTTCCTATTTAATGGTCGCATGTACCACCAGCTCAGGGGCACTGCTATGGGCAATTCATGTGCATCTACATACACCAACTTGTTCCTGGGCTGGTGGGAAGAAATAGTATTTACTGATGCACGACATAACCTGAACCTACCAGTCTCAATGTGGTCGCGCTATATAGACAATATTTTCGTTTAATGGCCGGAATCAGCGAACAATTTTGAAGAATATGTAAAAGTTCTTAACCGTAATAAGATTGGTCTGAGATTCCCTTCTGAATCACACCCCAACACTCTACCGTTTCTGGATGTTTTGATATCTATAGGGGGAGATAATAGATTAAAAACATAAATTTATAGAAAGCCAACTGCCACAAACAGCCTTCTGAGGTGGGAGAGCTGCCATCCTAGTCCCCTCAAAAAAGGCATACCAAAGGGGCAGTATCTCCACATCAGAAGGAACGGCTCTAACATACAGTAATTTCGTAAAAAAGCAAAAGATTTGGAATCCAGATTCCTAGATAGGGGTTATCCATCTAAAATATTAATCCCTTCCCGCCGCAGCCCTTTTTCAGATTTTCATTTTAGTTTTTTCCTCCCCACCTTCCAAAAGCCATAACTTCTTTATTTTTCTGTTTATATAGTCCTATGAGGGCTTGATTTTTGTGGGACAAGTTGTCGTTTTTCGTAACACCATTTATTGCGCCATATAATGTACTAGGAAACGGGAAAAAAATTATTTGTGGGGTAGAAAATGAAAAAAAACAGCAATTCCTCCATTGTTTTTTGAGCGTCGTTATTACGGAATTCACTGTGCAATTAAAACAACACGTTAACTTTATTCTGTGGGTCAATAATAATAAGTGTAAAAAAGAAAATATATTTTGTCTCGCCAAATTCTGAGAGCCATAACTTTTTTATTTTTCCGTCGATTAAGTGGTATGAGGGCTTATTTGTTGCGGGATAAGCTGTAATTTTTAATAATACCATTTTGGGGTACATGTGAAGTTTTGATCACTTTTTATGTCATTTTTTGTAGGAGATAAGGTGACCAAAAAATAGAGATTCTGGCATTTACATTATTTATTTATTTTACGCCATTCACCGTGTGGGATAATAATGATATATTGTAATAGTTCAGACTTTTACGGACGCGGCGATGCTAATTATGTTTATTTATTTAATTTTTTACTATGCTCTAGGGAGGAAATGGGAAAAGGTTTTTTTTTAACTTGAATTTTATATGTATTGCAGTATATCGTGATCCTGACAGGCTTAATAGGAGCACAAAGATGGCGGACCTGGGGGCCTTCATTAGGCTCCCAGGCAGCCATAGCAACCATCGCACCCCCACGATTGCGTTGCGGTGGGCACACTGAGCTGTTAGAGGGGGCTGTCCCCCTCTTTCTAATGATTTAAATGCTGCAGTCTGTATTGACCGCAGCATTTAACGAGTTAAACGAGTGGGATCGCGATGGCGCTCGTTAATCTGAAGTGTCAGCTGTAACATACATACTCTGTGAGCCTGTTCCATACTTCCCCTACCCGACTTTGGCGTATGGATGCGGGGTCTTCATCGCGTCCCATCTCCTAGGGAACGCGTCTCTACACAACAGGCGCGAATGTAAGTGCCGTCTGGTGTAGATTCGCTTTCCCTATATCTCTCTACTTTTTGAGAGGGGGAACTTCATTGCTTGTCCGTCACGATGGGTGGAGGCGATGCTTTGCGAACCCATTATGAACCACGCTCACACTTATATGTCTGTGTGTGTCATGGAGGGAAAGCGATTAATCGCTTCCCAAATAATACACACCTCCAGACATCAGAGGGGAGTGTAAAAGGAAGGGGGGAGACACTGGTCTTTAAAAGGATATGGAATTCCCCTGAGTCCTGACGTCAGACGCTAGGAACAGGCGCCAACTTCGAAATCCTAATATCATAGGCGATCTCTTGCCACTGCAAGTGTGGTCTCATTGAAGAGCGTCTTTTCCAACAGACAGCCGTAATTGTTTGTTCCGGTACCCTCTGAATCTGGGTAAAGCTGGTTCTAGTCCATCTCCCCTGAGGAATCGTTTGGCCACATCGGAAGGATTTTTTTTTTTCGAGAGGTCCTCGGTCCCCTTGCATCAACTCAATAGCAGATGATATCAAGCATCTGAACGGGTGGGGGAGCACTGACCCCTAGTCTTTGTGTACTTTACTACCATTTGTACAAGGGAAATATTAAACCAAAATCCTGGTGAACACTCTTCTTTAAGAAGAATATGATATATGAATTGCTGTCTAACCTGACCATTTAGTCTAAACTTTTCTGGATATATGCTATAAACAATGCAAGAATCTACTATATATGAATATATGGCATATGAATCTACTATATGTATATGTTAATATTTTTCCAAAATATTTTTAATATGAAAATACAGTAAAAGTTATATTTTATATATAAACTCTGGATCTATTTTTTCTTCTTACATATACTTAATTTATGTAATTATTGAGTGGCATTTCCTATGACATATAAACCGTGTTGTGCACATTGTAAAATTAGCTTGAGAAAGGCCCACACCGGGGCTGAAACATCGCACTCTATATGGGTGAATAAAACTATTTTCACTGGATAAAATTGTGTGAAGTGCTGCCTATCTTATAGATAGATAGATAGATAGATGATAGAAAGATTGGATGGATGGATAGATGATAGATAGATAGATGATAGATAGATAGATAGATAGATAGATAGATAGATAGATAGATAGATAGATAGATAGATAGATAGATAGATAGATAGATAGATAGATAGATAGATAGATAGATAGATAGATAGATAGATAGATAGATAGATTAGATAATTTTTGTATTGAACAAACTTAATTTGTTTGCCTTTTTTATTCAGGTCACTTATTTCTTTTTTTGGCATGCATCCTTATAAGTTAGTACATGCATTTACTAATCATACAGTCTCTACTCTCATATTTTCTCTATCTCTACAACATAATTTGGATATATTATGTTTAAAATAAGCTACTTATGAAAAGAACATGTATGTAAGCTATTAGCATTGCCAGCTTACTTCAGTTCACAATGTGAAGAGAATTACAGTTTGGTACAAGGTCGAACGTTTCTGATTTTGAGTGGTTTTGACAGTATTACCCTTTTGCTGACTGTTCACTTTGCTAATACTTACTGTAATTATGCATTTGATGTTTAGATTTTGAAAAATTAAATTTTTCTCTCTCCCAATTTTATTCCAGACAGCAATGAAAATTCCATTAAGGATAATATTCTTATCTCCTGCAGGCAAGGCTATCTTCTTTGTCATTAATTCAAATGCACTAATTCTATTCCCCGAGGATAAATAAATCATCCCCTAATGCAACTTAGGCAGCTTTGCTGCGACATGAAGGAATTGCATTTCCCTTACATACACTAAGAAAAGTCTCTAATTTAGAATGATTGTATAGTTAGTCCCTGTCTCATCATCTTTTGTCTTGTCTAAAACTCATAAAGCCTTCTAGTCGAATTTCTCAATCATTTATTGTTTATGTCAAGCTCAGTTCTTAAATCATAAAATATATAATATATTCTGGGAAGCCCAAAATTGTATGTCATACAATTTATTTACTAAACCTTATGAATTTTCATATGTTCTATTCTGGCCCGGAATCTCACTTAGTGTCAGCATCTATAAGAAGTATTGGTTCCTTCATAACTAGTTTCAATGCTTTATTAAGTTTTGATAACTGTATTAAATACCTCACTGGCATCTGTAGTTTTATAGCTTTTTGTTAACGGCATGCCAAGAATATATTCTAGACTTCTTAAATTATTCTAATTAACTGCTATGCCAATGATGTTTCAACCTACAGCTTTAAGGGGGACCATCCAACAAGGTCAAATAGAAATAATACTTGTAAAAGTCAAGCAGAAATAACCAAGTGCAGTCACAGGTTAATTGCATTCAAACTGGTTGATTAACTACTATAAACTGATATTTTGTTGATGTGCATGACTAACACTATAGACTACTGGATTTCCAAACTTGAAAATAGCAGCTCAGTTGAAGCCAGCCTGGAGTGCCTTACCTGCTATCTGAAGAGGACTATGGGACCACCAAAGCCTTGGGCTGCCATGCAAAATATGTAAATGAACCCCCAATTTCTCTTTATTTGGCACAATGGTTGTTAGACCCCTTCAGTCCACAATTGGGGACCATGGTAATTACTGTAGATACTCAATGATCATTTTTAGTATCCGATAGCTTTGTCACATAAAAGTAATATATGGGCCACTGTTTTGCCTGCAAGAACTGCTTTTCTCATTATAGTCCTGGCTTGAATATGGAAGGCTAACAAAAATTATTTTCTCTGCTATAGATGTACAGGAAGCAGCCACACAAACGTATGTGTGTTAACTATATACATCATAAAGGATGTTACAATTATGATGCCATTGCATGGTACTGTTATATTGCTCTAGAGCAGGAGTCTCAAACTCGGCCGGGTAAATAGGCCACACATAGAAAAAATGGGAAGTTGACCGGCCGCATTACATTCAAATGTGATACAACACAATCAATTAGTTAGTTGAACTACTAAAACAATAGTACATTACTATAATAATACTACATTACTATAACAATACTACATTACTATAATACTACTACATTTCTATAATAATACTACTACATTGCTATAATGATACTACATTACTATAACAATAATACATTACTATAATACTACTACATTTCTATAATAATACTACTACATTGCTATAATTATACTACATTAATATAACAATAATACTACAATACTATAATACTACATTACTATAACAATAATACATTACTATAATAATACATTACTATAACAATATTACATTACTATAATACTACATTACCATAACAATACTACATAACAATACTACATTTCTATAATAATACTACTACATTGCTATAATGATACTATATTACTATAACAATAATACATTACTATAATAATACATTACTATAACAATATTACATTACTATAATAATACTACATTACCATAACAATACTACATAACAATACTACATTACTAACAATATTACATTACTATAATAATACTACATTACTATAATAATTCTACATTACTATAATAATACATTACTATAAAAATATTACATTACTATAATAATACTACATTACTATAACAATACTACATTGCTATAATAATACTACATTACTATAACAATAATACATTACTATAATAATACTACATTACTATAACACTACTACATTACTATAATAATACTACATTACTATAATACATTACTATAATAATGCATTACTATATAAATATTACATTGCTATAATGATACTACATTACTATAATAATACTACATTACTATAACAATACTATATTACTAGAATAATACTACATTAGTATAATAATAGCGCTAGGTTTAAACTAGGTTTAAAATTACAGTTAAATGCAGGGGCATAGCTAGGGGGGGCAGGCGGGGCATGTGCCCTGGGCGCAACTTAGAGGGGGCGCCAGCGCCACCCCCCTGCACTATAATTGTACCTGCGTCTATAGGACACAGGTACAACTAGAAGCAATAAATGGCCGGATACGTTCAGCACCTTCGTACGAAAGGCGCTGAATGACAGGGAAAGTCATTCTGCCCAGCCAATCAGCGCCTTTCATAGACACTCGTTCAACCCCAGGAGACCTGCGCAGAATAGAGCAGGTTTCCATTACTCCCACCCTGCGTAGGAACGGGATTAAGGTGCGTTTAAATAGTTTGTTATTTTATTGTAATAAAAAAGTGTGTGGCTTTATCTACAGGGGGCTTTATCTACAGGGGGGCTATCTATGGAGCACTATATACAGGGGTGGGCTATATCTACAGGGGGGCTATATACAGGGGTAAGCTATCTGTGGAGCACTATATACAGGGGTGGACTATATGTGGAGCACTACATAAAGGGGTGGACTATATATGGAGCGCTATATATAGGGATGGGCTATATCTACAGGGGGGCTATATACAGTGGTGGGTTATCTGTGAGCACTATAGGAGGAGCTATTTGTGGGACACTATATACAGGGGTGGGCTATATGGGGGCACTATCTGCAGGGGGCTCTATGGGGGGCACTATCTGCAGGGGGCTCTATGGGGGGCACTATCTGCAGGGGGCTCTATGACAGGCACTATCTACAAGGGGCACGGTGTGTGGTGCTATTATAATTAGAGGTGCAGTGTATTTCGCAATTATATTTAGGGGCATAGTGTGTCGTATAATGAGAATTTTATCTTTGTTTATAGGTGTAGAAATGTTGTAAAAGTGAGAAGCTGAAGAAATCTTTCAACGGCAAACTGCAAAAATGGGCTGTGACCGGGAGAAGTCATCATAGAGGTCTGGACCGGATGTAAAAAAAGAACTAGAATCTGAGACATCACCGGTGAGTCACTTAATGTAAATCTTTATACTGCCTATCATCAGTAATGTAGTCACTGTATGATCTGCAGCGAGATGATGGGTGGTATGATTATGATATGATTTATTTTTTTGTGAAACAGCATCACCCAGCATATCCTTACCATTGTTCGGGCCATGCAGGGAGCTATAGTTTTACGCCATACATACCTATACGGCAGGGGTTGCACTAAATTGAGCTGTATTTGTTCTGGTGCTGTATATATGTACTGAGCTTGGTTCTTGTGTTGTGTATAGAACTATATTGCTTGTAAAATGTACAAATGTTTTTATGCTCGAGTTACATAAAATGAAATGTTAAAAAGAAATTACACGTCATTGATTGGTAGAGAAAACAAACACGGCGAGAGGAAAGAGGTTGGGGTGGGCGCCAAACTGAATCTTTGCCCCGGGTGCTGGAGAACCTAGCCACACCTCTGGTTAAATGTGTCCATAAATTGCAGTTATACATTTGTGCAATTACATGTTATTTTCTAAAATGTACAGTTATAAAGATATATTATTACCATGCCTCTGTCAGAAGTTTTGTTGTGTTACAGGTTGCCCTTGGATCCGACCATAACCCATTCCTCTGGCTAGGGTCGGGAAAAGACACATCCCACCATAGTATGGCTTTGTTGTCACTTTCAATGTTCTCATGAACGCACTTTATTTTGTTTGCACTCGGGAACTTCTGATCATTCCCGAATGCTTGGTGTGACTACAAGCCTATAGCGGATACTGCACATGTGCAGCAGTAGCGCTGTCCAAATCCCTGCCTGCACTTTGGAACTGGAAACTGTTCACGAATGCTTCAGCTAAACTTGCATTCCAGCAAAACTGTATGCCCCGGGAACCGGCGACTGTTCCCAAGTGCTTATTCTAATCTTGTATTTTAGCGTGCGCTACTGCGCATGTGCAGTAGCATCGCTGTAGAAGAATGTGTGCACCCGGGAACCAGCGGTTGTTCTCAAGTGCTCCTAATTTACTATTTCAGCATCTGCTACAAGTACTAGTACTACAGTAGCATCGCTGTCCAAATCTTAGCCTGCACTTGGGAACAGTCGCCGGTTCCCAGGTGCATACAGTCTTGCTGAAATGCAAGTATAGCAGAAGCACTCTGGAACAGTTGCCAGTTCCCAAGTGGAGGCGGGGATTTGGACAGCACTACTACAGGGCATGCACAGTAGCAGCTACAGGCTTGAAGTCACACCAACTACTTGGGAATAATTGGAAGGTCCCGAGTGCAAACTAAATAAAGCGTGTTCATGAGAAAATTCAAAGCATTTACTCCACGTGCTTATTTTAACAATCCAGTTTAAGTGTCAATAAACGCAGTCTGGCTGCTCAGCTGGCAGCGTTTGGCAGACAGAAGAATATCAAGATTGGGCACAGTGCCCTCTGTAGATAATGCCACAGTGCCTGCTGTAGATAATGCCACCTTGCACTCTGTAGATAATGCCACACAACCCCTAGATAATGCCACAGTGCCCTCTATAGATAATGCCACAGTGCCCTCGGTAGATACTGCCACAATGCCCTCTGTAGATAATGCCACACCCCCCCCCTAGATAATGCCACAGTGCCCTCTGCAGATAAGGCAACAGTGCCCTCTGTAGATAATGCCACGATGCCCTCTGTACATAATGCCACAGTGCCCTCTGTAGATAGTGACACACTAGTCCCTCTCAATAAATTAGAATATCATCAAAAAGTGAATTTATTTCAGTAATTCAATTCAAAAAGTGAATCTCATATATTAAATAGATTCATTACACACAGAGTGATCTATTTCCTCCATTTTTTTATTTTAATGTTGATGATTATGGCTAACAGTTAATGAAAACCCAAAATGTTGTGTCTCAGAAAATTAGAATTTTATATAAGCCCATCACTTTGATTCTGCCTATTTAACCACTTAGATGACATGGTCGCTATTGAAAGAAGGAAGCGGACCCCTCCAACAGCCCATCGCACCTCATGACGCGATTGTGGTGTGCCGATGGTTGTCATATTTTTATTTTCAAGACCGGTCTTCTCTGACTGCTTGTGAAGCTGCAAGTTTAGAGCTCAGTGGGTGTTCCCTGTTAAGCATACACTCTCTCCCCTCTTTCTGCTCTCAATACTCTAGCTCGTGTACATGTGTCTTTCCTCTACTCTCTCTTACATTGACTGCAGGATCACACAATACACAGGGTTTATTTGTAGTCAATAACCATACTGCAGCACCTACATCAACCTAGCAAATAGCTGCATGAGAGCTGCATATATTTAATGGCAGGACATTTTTAATGAAGGCTATTTACAAAGTTTTTTCCTATTTTTCTTATTTTTAGATTTGTTTGAAATACAGGGAAAATGTAGATGCATAGCCTTCAAATCAATGATTTACCACAGTGCTAAAAAAAACAACAAAACATTAAATATGTTATACCAATATAGATCCAGGACCTGATTTTTTAGCAGTTTTACTCTCTGCAGGCTCTCTCATTTGTCTCAGTTGTCCCTGAGCTAGTGATTTGAGTCTAACTGCTATCATGTCTTCTATACATAGCACACAGGGAAGAGGGGAATCCTGCTTTCCTAAATATATCGATCACATATATAGAAGCAGCTGTATTATGGAGAAAATTATACAGCAGTAATGGCCAGTGTAGCGGAGAATTCAGTGAGATATAACTTACCAGGGTGCTGCTGCAGCTTCTGTCTGTGGTCTGTCTGTGTCTATTTCACTCTATTCCTGCTCCCCCTGCCCTCTTCATAGACTTGTATAGGCAGGCAGTGAATAGACACACTCCCACCTTCTTCAGTCTTACAGTTCTGCTCTGTAAACAGGTGGACAACAGTTTACATGAAGGTAGATACCAAGTGGCAGTAAATTCATACAGAATTTGCATGGATAAGTAAGTAAATTACAAAGTTGATCTATACCATGTATACTATGAGGTTAGCATACGTTGTTTGAAAAGTTAGTGTCCATTTAAAATGGTAGGTTTTCTGCTATATGTGCTGTAAAATCTGGATAAATACTGGTACTGATACTGGTAAAAAAAATGTCATTGGATTTGAATGGGTAGATGAGTTTGCATGCATAGATTTCCTTAAAGAGGCTCTGTCACCAAATTATAAGTGGCCTATCTTGTACATAATATGATCGGCGCTGTAATGTAGATCACAGCAGTGTTTTTTATTTAGCAAAACGATAATTTTTGACGGAGTTATGACCTATATTAGCTTTATGCAAATTAATTTCTCAATGGACAACTGGGCGTGTTTTACTATATAACCAAGTGGGCGTTGTACAGAGGAGTGTATGACGCTGACCACTTCTGTAGCGTCTCTGTGAGTTACAGCACAGCGAGATCTCGCTGGGAATGACAGCTTACAGCGTAATCTCGCGAAACTACGCCTGCTATGCAGTAACTCACAGAGACACTACAGAAGTGGTCAGGAGAATGAATACACATCACATCCTGGCTGGAGGTAATGTATATTCATTGTCATGACACAAGAGTAGCGTTATAATATGTTTATGTGACTGCACATAGCGATATAGCTATATCGCTATTTGCAGCGTAAATGAATGGAGAGAAGTGTATGACGCTGATTGGTCAGCGTCATACACTCCTCTGTACAATGCCCACTTGGTCATATAGTAAAACACGCCCAGTTGTCCATTGAGAAACTCATTAGCATAAAGCTAATATAGGTCATAACTCCATCAAAAATGATCGTTTTTCTAAATAAAAAAACACGGCTGTAATCTACATTACAGCGCCGATCACATCATGTACAATATAGGCCACTTATAATGTGGTGACAGAGCCTCTTTAAGGACTTGTTAGTTCACTTATCCTACACGAGGACATTAAGTGATATAGATTTATCACAAAATACAGGCAAAATCGTAGGGAATGTATTGGGAATTACCCTTATTATATTTAGATCCATCTCTCATCCACTAAGATAGTATTGTGAATATTTGTCTGTAGGAAGAATCAGAGAAGATTTACTAAACCTGTATTAAAATCAATAAATATGATAATGATGTTGTTTTCCTGCTTTGGATCTTATGTAAACAGAACTCCCCAACATATTCTTCCATTGGGGATGCTAATGATTTACAATAGTAAAGTACCACTTCGCTGGAGATTATAACACTTATCTGCTGTTCATATAAACTACATCCATCAAAGCCATTTTGTGGATTTACATTCTTAGGCCACTTTTACACGGCAGCATGTATGTCAGTATTTTGCCAAAAAGTCAAAACCAGCAGTGAAACATTTAGGGTATGTTCACACACACTAATTACGGACGTAAATCGGGCGTATTAACCCCCGAATTACGTCCAAAATTACGGCTTGAATGCGTTGACAAACATCTGCCCATTGAAAGCAATGGGCTGACGTTTGTCTGTTCACACGAGGCGTATATTTACGTGGCGCTGTCAAAAGACGGCGCGTAAATAGACGCCCGCGTCAAAGAAGTGACCTGTCACTTCTTGGGGCGTAATTGGAGCCGTTATTCATTGACTCCAATGAAAAGCAGCGGCAATTACGTCCGTAATGGACGCGGCGTTCAAGCGCCTGCACATGCCGTTACGGCTGAAATGACGGGGCTGTTTTCTCCTGAAAACAGCCCCATAATTTCGGCCGTTACGGACGCTGTAGTGTGAACATACCCTTAGGCTGGGTTCACACGACCTATTTTCAGATGTAAACGAGGCGTATTATGCCTCGTTTTACGTCTGAAAATAAGGCTACAATACGTCGGCAAACATCTGCCCATTCATTTGAATGGGTTTCCCGACGTACTGTGCAGACAACCTGTCATTTACGCGTCGTCATTTGACAGCTGTCAAACGACGACGCGTAAAAATACAGCCTCGTCAAAAGAAGTGCAGGACACTTCTTTCAGACGTAATTTGAGCCATTCTTCATTGAACTCAATGAAGCACAGCTCAAAATTTACGGCTGTCAGAGAAGCCTCGCAAAATGCGAGGAGGAGCATTTACGTCTGAAACGAGGCAGCTGTTTTCTCCTGAAAACAGTCTGTCATTTCAGACGTAAAAGCCTGCTACCGTGTGCACCTACCCAAACAGAGAAAAGTATAATGGAAAGAATTGTACCTCTTTCCGTATTTTGGCTTCCAAATACTGATGCAAAATTCTGACCAGAATACTGCCAGGTGAAAGTGGCCTAAGGCCTCATTCACACGACAGGGTCCGAGTGTCGGCCGGGAAAATCGGCCGTTTTTGGCCGATTTTCCCGGCCAGTTTGCATCCGTTTTGCATCCGTTCCGATTCCGTTCCGGGCCGAGTTGCCGTTTTTACTGGCCGATTTGGACCCGATTTGAATCCGTTTTTTCCCTGTCCGTTTTAAAATCGGATGAATTTCATTTAAAATTTGTTGCCACACACAGCACTTTGTAGATAATGCCACAGCCCCCCTGGTAGGTAATGCCACCCAGCCCCCTGTAGGTAATGCCACCAAGTCCCCTGTAGGTAATGCCACCAAGTCCCCTGTAGGTAATGCCACCAAGCCCCCTGTAGGTGATGCCACCAAGCCCCCTGTAGGTGATGCCACACAGCCACCTGTAGGCGATACCACACAGCCCCCTGTAGGTGATGCCACAACGCCCCCTGTAGGCGATGCCACCCTGCCCCCTGTAGGCGATGCCACCCTGCCCCCTGTAGGTGATGCCACCCACCCTGCCCCCTGTAGGCGATGTCACCCACCCTGCCCCCTGTATGTGATGCCACCCACCCTGCCCCCTGTAGGTGATGCCACACAGTCCCCTGTAGGTTGCACCCATCCCCCCCCCCCTTTCCAGGAGAAGTCACTGACTTCAATGTCCATATATGGACAGTGTAGTCACTGACTTCTCCTGAAGAGGAATTCCCTGCCACAGGTCGGGAATTCCGCTTCAGAAGTGAGTGACGTCACTGTGTCCATATATGGACAGTGTAGTCACTCACTTCTCCTGTAGCGGAATCCCCGGCCATAGAGTCGGGGATTTCGCTGCAGAAGTGAGTCACTTCGCTGTGTCCATATATGGACAGTGTAGTCACTCAATTCTCCTGTAGCGGCATCCCCGGCCATAGAGTCGGGGATTCCGCTACAGAAGTGCATGACTTCGCTGTGTCCATATATGGACAGTGTAGTCACTCACTTCTCCTGTAGCGGCATCCCCGGCCATAGAGTCGGGGATTCCGCTGCAGAAGTGCGTGTCTTCGCTGTGTCCATATATGGACAGTGTAGTCACTCACTTCTCCTGTAGCGGCATCCCCGGCCATAGAGTCAGGGATTCCGCTGCAGAAGTGCGTGTCTTCGCTGTGTCCATATATGGACAGTGTAGTCACTCACTTCTCCTGTAGCGGCATCCCCGGCCATAGAGTCGGGGATTCCGCTGCAGAAGTGCATGACTTCGCTGTGTCCATATATGGACAGTGTAGTCACGCACTTCTCCTGTAGCGGAATCCCCAATCCCCAGCCGGGGATTGGGGATTCCCACTCCTACAGCGAGCAATAAAAGATCCTCCTCCTCACATGCACTCTGCACTGCGAGGAGGAGGAGAGAGAGTGCGCGAGCGACGGTAGACCCGGCCATCACTCGGGACACATTCCGGTGATGGCCGTGTATTACCCGGCCCCATAGACTTCTATGGGAGCCGGGCGGCCGGGCACACGGCTGAAAATAGAGCATGTCCTATTTTTTGACAGGCGGTTTTCCCGGCCGTCAAAAAATCGGTCGTGTGAATAGCCCCATTAGGGGTCTATTATTCCTAATGCAGCCGAATTATGAACGGCCGGCACCCGGCCGGGAATCCCTGTCGTGTGAATCCCGCCTAAGGATGTATTTACATGAGTCACTTTTTGTCACTGTCATTTTGAAAGTAAAGGCTGGAAGAAAAAAATAAGGTTCTCTGTTATGTGAAACACCCTCATTTTACCTCTGTCCTAGTTTCCATCGATGACCCATAATTTCTTCAATATTCTATTCACTATCATTTAACAAAGGAATTGTGAGATAAGGCTGGCAAGTTACAGAGAAAGAAATATGGATTTTCAGTGTCTGCTTCCTGTTTTGTCTTTTTCAGGAAAATAAATCATTACACTTTGGTGGTACTTTTGCAGCAAATGACAACTTATTGTATTTTGGATAAGGAATCCATTAGCAGCACTATTTTTGGCATCTCCAGCTATGTCCACATGTTAAGTGAAGCCAAATATTTTCAACCAACAGTACCCTATTATTTAACCCCTTGCTGTAATGACAGGGAAGGAAGCTAGCTCTAATCCTGGCTGAATAACCAGTTAGATACCACCAATAGCGACCATGGCATCTAAGGGGTTAGAACGCCATCACCTCCCTCCGCATCGCTATTGCGGGGTACCAATGGTTGTTGTGTCATCTACGCAATCTGCCACCTACAAAAACCTATTAAGCCCAGGCAGGGTCTAGTAGGCTGCCTGTCAGTGTAATACTCACAGGCATAATAAACTGCAATATGTAAGTATTGCAGTGAATTATAACAGCGATCAGACAGTTGGGCACTAAAACGACAAATTTGTGGAGAAATTGCAATTTTTACTTTGCACCATCTACTCCTCATTCATTTCTAGTAAAAAGCAACACCCATTGGGTTAAAATGCTCACCACACCCCTTACAAAATGCCTTAAGGGGATGTAGTTTCCCAAATGGATTTACTTTTTGGGGTTTGTTTTATTGTTTGATCTAAAAGTCCTCCAATTGTGGGCCAATGCTGTGAAAATCACCAAAACAGGCCCTCAAATGCGCATTGTGCTCTTTTGCTCCTGAGCCCTGTCATATGTCCAGGCAAATGATAAATGCCTTGAGGGGTGTCGTTTCTAAAATAATGCACTTTTCGGGGGATTCCACTGTACTCTGGTACCTAAGGGTGATCTGCAAATGCAACATGGCACCTGAACACTAATCCAGCAAAATCTCCACTCCAAAAGCCAAATGGCGCTCCTTCCGTTCTGAGCCTTGCCATGTGCCCAAACAGTAGTTTAGGGCCACATATGGGGTATTACCGTACACGGAAGACATTGAGTAAAAAATTTTGTGGTGTTTTTTCTCCTATTACTCCTTGTGAAAATGAAAATTTCGGAGCTAAAACTATATATTATTTGAATTATTTTTTTTTTTTTAAACTTGTACTGCCTAATTCTAGTAAAATCTATGAAACATCTGTGGGTTCAAAATGCACACCACACCCCTAGAAGAATGCTTTGAGTGTTGTAGCTTCCGAAATGGAGTAATTTTTTTAGGGCTTTCCACTGTACTGGTACCTCAGCGGCTTTACAAATGCGACATGGCACCCAAAAAACAATCCAGTAAAATCTGCATGCCAAATAGCGCTCATTGCAGTGTGTCCAAACAGTTTATGACCACATATGGGGTATTTCCATACTCTGAAGAAACTGCTTTACAAGAGTGGTGCTGTTTCTACTTTATTCCATATGAAAATGAAAGCATTCTACCTTTTATTGGTAAAAAAAAAATTGATTTTAATTTTTACGGCCAAACTCCAATAAATTCAGAAGAAAACCTGTGAGGTCAAAATGCTCACTGCACACCTAGATGAATTCCTTGAGGGTGCAGTTTCCAAACTGGGCTCTTTCAGGGGATGTTTCCTATGTTTTGGCACCACACAACCTCTACAAACCTGAGATTGTGCCTAAAATAAATTCAAATAAAAAGGAGGTCCCAAAATCCACAAGGTGCTCCTTCATTTCTGAGGCCTGTGTTTGAGTCCAGTAGCACACTAGTGCCACATATTAAATATTTCTAAAAATTGCAAATTTTGGGGAATAAATATTGAGTTGTGTTTGTCTGTTAACACTAGCTGTGTTACAGAACAAATGGATTTAAGTGGATATTCTGAAATAAAAATGACAGTGTTAAAAAACATTCTGAATGCTGTTTTGTATACTTTCAGAGGTGTCGTTTTTAAAATGGGATGATTTATAGAGGGTTTCTGACATATAGATCCCTCAAAGCCACTTCAGAACTGACTTGGTTCCTAAAATAAATAGGTTTTGGAAATTTTCGTGAAAACATGAGAAATTGCTGCTAAAGTTATAAGCCTTCTAATGTCCTAAAAAAATAAAAGGACGTTCAAAAAATGATCCAAACATGAAGCAGACGTATGGGAAATGTTAACTAGTAACTATTTTGTGTGTTATAACGGTGTTACATGCAGATATTTTCAATTAAGAAAAATGACAATGTTTCCAAATTTTGATGTTTTCACCAATAAACACTGAATGTATCAACCAAATTTTACCACTAACATAAAGTACAATGTGTCGTGAGAAAAAAAAGCTTAGAATCACTTGGATAAGTAAAAGTATTCCAAAGTTATTACCACATAATTGACACGTCAGATTTGAAAAAATGGGGCTATGTCCACAAGGCCAAAACTGGCTGTCTAAAGGGGTTAAACTACCCCCAATGGGTAGCTCCGTATTTTACAGCCGTTTTTACTTTAGCGTGTGAACATAGCCTAAGGCCGAGTTCACATCTGTGTTGCGTCTTCGTTTTTTTTGTTCTGTCATAGGAGCAGTAAAATGGAATTCAAGCTGTGACAGATCCGTCGCATGATAGACCACGTTCAATCATAATCTTTTGGGTTCCTTCATGGTATCTACCGTTTTGCCAGAAAAAAATGTGATGCATGCAGCGCTATTTATCAGTCAAATGTGATGAAATCTGTGTTTGTATTCATTGTGATAATGTTATAATGTTCTCTATATATTTTTTGTAGTTTGTGTTGTTTTGTTATGATGTCACTATAGCGTGTGCCTTTTCCTAGGCTACATTATAATGTGATCATGTTAGCATCTCCTAAAAAAGTGAAATAAATAGGCAAATCTGCTGCAAAAGCAAACACAACAAAAAAAATGCTGCAGCACCATGCAGGAGCTAACATACATGCAAACATTGAATATTTGTGCATATATAAATGTGATGTTTTGATCAAATTGTGCATGCCCATCTGCCATGACATAGCATTATGTAACGTCCGTCGTCGCTGACCACGAACTCCTTCCATACAGTCGACGCCCTTCTCTCCAGAGATGTCTGCACATACGGCCGTCCTGTTCCACAGTGACCACCAGGGTGCACCTGCGAGCTCAGTCCAGACTTAAGAAGCCAAAGCGCACGCAGGTGGGAGATTGAGCTGATTGCTCCCAGAGCACCCTGGGCTATAAGAAGGGCTGTGCCCCTCCCTGTAATGCCTGAGCGTTGTTTGTCGTATCCAAAGTCTCTCTATGCAAATGGTCTCCTAGTGTTTTCCAGTACCCAGTGTTCCCCGTAACTGTATCCTGTGCTATCCTGGTCAAGTGCCGTGCTGAGCTGTAGTCGTGCTGTGCTGTATCCACGCCTGTCCTGCTACTCCACGCCTGACGTCTACCTGCTGCCTAGTCCCAGCCGAGCCTGGCTTGCTACTGTCCGAGCTGCCACAGGTACCATATACGAACTATAGACTGTGACCTGCACCCTGTTGGCCAGCTGCCATACCATCAAGGCGGTACAGCCCAGTGGGTCCACGAACTCAACATGACACATTATACCTGTGCAAAAGAAGACTCGCCTCTCTCTTGGGCCTTTGCCTACAATATGTATGCAGGATAAGCTGGAACAAGCTGTATTACGCACTAAGTAAAAGGTTGTCTTGTGGGCTTGCATTGTTTGGTTAAAGTATGCACTGAGAACCTTAAAGGGGTTGTCCCAAGTTGATAAATGGAGCTATAAAGCTCCCCCATGTAAAAATAAGAAGAATTCTAATTACCTGTCCGTCGCCCAGCGATCTCGTTTTCTTGATATCCTTGATTGAAGTTGCGGTCGGTCCCTCTTTGTATCCTGCTCGTTGCCTAGGTTCCCGGCCACCGCTATTTACCTTTAGCGGTGGCCGCGCATGCGTAATGACATCCTCTGCGTCCTGAGCAGAGGATGTCATTTACTCGTGAACGCGCATCTCGGCGCATGTGCAAGAGATGCAGTGGAAGGCACCCGTCGCGAGGAGAAGTCCGCGCTCCGCTAAAGGTAAGTGTGTGTGTGTGTGTATATGGGTGTGTTTGTGTATATGTGTTTGTGTATGTGTGTGTGTGTGTGTGTGTGTGTGTTTATGTGTGAGTGTATATATGGGTGTATTTGTGTGTATGTGTATATGTTTGTGTGTATATTTTTGTGTTTGTGTATATGTGTGTTTGTGTGTTTTTGTATATGTGTGTGTTTGTGTATGTGTTTGTGTATATATGGGTGTGTTTGTGTATATGTATGTGTGTATATGTTTGTGTGTGTGTGTGTGTTTTTGTATATGTGTGTGTTTGTGTATATGTTTGTGTATATATTGGTGTGTTTGTGTACATATGTTTGTGTGTATATGTGTATATGTTTGTGTGTGTATATGTGTGTGTGGTTTTTTTTGTGTGTTTATGTGTGTGTGTTTGTGTATATATGGGTGTGTTTGTGTATATATGGGTGTGTTTGTGTATATGTTTGTGTGTGTGTGTTTGTGTATGTGTGTTTGTGTATATATGAGTTTGTTTGTGTACATGTGTTTGTGTATATGTTTGTGTGTATATGTGTGTGTTTGTGTATATGTGTGTTTGTGTGTGTGTTTGTGCATATGTGTATATGTTTGTGTGTTTTTGTATATATGTGTGTGTATATGTGTGTGTTTGTGTATATATGGGTGTGTTTGTGTATATGTTTGTGTGTATATGTTTGTGTGCGTTTTTGTATGTGTGTTTGTGTATATATGTGTGTGTTTGTGTATATATGTGTGTGTTTGTGTATATGTTTATGTGTGTGTGTTTGTGTATATATGGGTGTGTTTGTGTACATGTGTTTGTGTATATGTTTGTGTGTTTTTTTGAGTTTATGTGTGTGTGTTTGTGTATATATGGGTGTGTTTGTGCATGTGTATATGTTTTTGTGTATATATGTGTGTGTGTGTGTGTGTGTGTGTGTTTGTGTATATGTTTGTGTGTATGTGTTTGTGTGTTTATGTGTGTGTGTTTGTGTGTTTATATGTGTTTGTGTATATGTTTGTGTATGGTTGTTTGTGTGTGTGTGTGTAGGTGAGTATAAGTATCGGTATTGTTCACATTGATAACTTTTTTTTAATGTTGTTGCAGATTTTGATGTACCGATTGGACTACATCTTTGATTCGTTGGACTACTGCGTAGATCTACGTTTTTTGAAAATTTTTATAAAATGGTTAACGAGGGTTTTGTTGGGGATTACTTATTTCAATGAAAAAAAATTGTATTTGTGTTTTTTTTTCAAACTTTATTAGTGCCTGGATAATGGCAGTTGGCTGATTGACAGCGTCCATTATTAAGGCGGTACTTAGTGTTAGCCAGTGCAGAGGCTAGCACTAACCACCCATTATTACCCCGGTACCCACCACCACCAGGGGTGCCGGGAAGAACTTGGTACGATCCAGTACCCGACCATCTGTTGTGATGGTCGGGTACTGGGGCGGCCGTAGGCTGGTATTATGAGGCTGGGAAGGGCCAAAAACAGTGGACCTTCCCACCCTTGTAATGCTAGGCTGCCGCTGCTGTGTTGTATCGGGCTGGTTATAAAAAAGGGCGGGACCCCCACTTCGTTTTTTTTTTTTAATTTAACAATAGACGTTGGGTCCACCACATTTTTAATAACCAGCCATATACAAGGCCGCAGCAGCCTGGCATTACACGGGTGGGAGGGGGCCACTGGTTTAGTACATTCCCAGGCTAATAACACTGTGTTGTTTGTGGCTGGTTATGATAAATTGGGTGAAACCCCATGTCTTTTTAATAAAAATAATAAATAAATAATTTAAAAAAATGACGTGGGGTCCCCCCCCATTTTTATAACCAGCCAGATACAACACAGCAGCAGCAGCCTAGCATTACAAGGGTGGGAAGGTCCACTGTTTTTGGCCCTTCCCAGCCTCATAATACCAGCCTGCGGCCGCCCCAGAGCCCGACCATCACAGCAGATGGTCGGGTACTGGATCGTACCAAGCTCTTCCTGGCACCCCTGGTGGTGGTGGGTATCGGGGTAATAATGGTGTTTAGTGTTAGCCTCTGTACCGGCTAACAATAAGCCTCCCCTTAGTAATGGACCTTGTCACTGAGACAGCGGCCATTACTAAAGTGTTAGTAATAAAATTTGAAAAGAAAAGACAAAGATATAGATAAAATATTTTATTGAAATAAAGCACCCCCAACACAACCCTCATTAACCATTTTATTGATGAAAAAAAAAGCGTCATCTAAGTAGTCCTCGAAACCGACGTAGTCCAAACACCAAACCTGTAAAAAAATATATATATAAAAAAATAAATGAAATCAAACATGTCGTAGCCTTAGTTTCAGTTTCATGTGTGATACTGACTGTTATACCATGTATAGAAGCCTGCCGCAAAGTTGGCTTAGATACAGGGCGCCAGCAGACAGTATCATACATGGCCATACAGACATTTATACCATCAAACATACATACATGCAAACATACATACATACAAGCAAGCACATACATACATACATACATACATACTTGCATGCAACCATACATACAAACATGCACATATATACATACATGAAAACGTACATACATGCAAACATACATACATTCAAACATACATGCACATATACATATACACATACATGCACATATATACATACAAACAAGACAACATACATACATGACAACATACATGCAAACATACATACATGAAAACATACATACTTGAAAACATACATACATGCAAACATACATTCACATATACACATACAAACATGACAACATACATACATGCAAATATACATATAAGCAAACATACATACAAGCAAACATACATACAAGCAAACATACATACAAGTAAACATACATACATGCAAACATACATACTTGCATGCAACCATACATACAAACATGCACATATATACATACATGAAAAAATAAATACATGCAAACATACTGTGAGACAGTGACAGGTAAAGTCATTGAGGGAAGGTACATTTCCCCTAGAATCCTGTCATATGTATCCTAGGCTCCATGGAATGAGTATTTTTTTAAATAGAAAGCTCTAGCTTTCCAATCTCGGCTTAAGGAAAAGCCGGAAAAAGGGCCTGGAGTTGGATTGGGGAAGAGCAGGGCGGGTTCCCCAATCCCTAGTCCATCTCTGTTTGTAGGACAAGGCTGCTGCTCAATTAGCT
The DNA here is from genome assembly GCF_050947455.1 of Rhinoderma darwinii. NCBI lineage: Eukaryota > Metazoa > Chordata > Amphibia > Anura > Rhinodermatidae > Rhinoderma > Rhinoderma darwinii. The sequence goes on from NC_134688.1 coordinate 135,944,760, forward strand.
GCACCTGCAGCCTGTATATAAAAAGGTGCAGACACAGTGTGTGTGAGTCTCACCCCTGACTCAGACCGGAGACTACTAAGTCTGGAGTAGCCTGTATTCTATGTGAGTAAAGACCTGTGTTACTTTGTGTCCAGTGCCTGGTAGGATGGCACTTGGTATAGTTAGATAATATCTTGTTTAGTTAGTGCTCAGACGAGCAGGATTTATTTTGTATTTTGCCTTGTTGTACAAGAGGCTGTTTCTTTGACAAGAATAAAACACAGGCAAAGCCCTGTTATGAACTTTAATGCACGGTGTCCCTGTCTCTGGCTACTAAGAAACCGCTGTACCAACCTCTCCTGATGATAAACCCTCACATATGGTGGCCGATGCGGGCACGGTCTTAAAGAGACATACACCTATTTAAAAGCACTTTTGCTGCTCCAAGCGGAAAATCGTTGCTAGGGACAACAACACAATTTTTTTTCTCCCCGAGAGTGCTTGGAAGTGTATGTCTTGGGTGAAGGCGGCAACAGGGCTAGAAAAAGAGACTGTTAAAATGGATGAAATACTTAAACAGCTGATTCAGGCTAATATCAACCAGGGGAAGATAAGCACAGCTCTGCAATAAGCCAGCGTGACTCAGCGAATGGTGCATGAGGAAGCCATGCATGCACAGGCTGAAACCAATATTCTGCTGGGTGAAGCCCACAGACTGGCCTTAAAAGAACAGCAGCAAATTAATCGCTATTTGCAAGACCAAATTCAGGCCTCAGTGGAGAGGTCAGCGGGGCCTCATGGTTTGCGCCAAACCACTCGTGCAGCGGTACAGACATCTCTGCAAAAGATGACATCCACCGACGACGTTGAGGCCTATCTCATGGTGTTTGAGCGAGTGGCAGAACGAGAGAAGTTACCTTCAGATCAGTGGGCAGCAGTGGTGGCACCTTTTCTAACCGGAGAGCCGCAAAAGGCATACTTTGATCTCAATGAGCAGGATGCCAAGGATTACTCCAACCTGAAGGGTGAGATCCTTGCCCGTCTGGGTGTTAATATAAATGTGCGTGCTCGACGGGTGCACAACTGGACTTTTGTGGAACACCTACCTGCCCGATCACAAATGTATGATCTTGTCCATCTTGCAAGGAAATGGCTACAGCCAGAGGAATCAACCCCTGCGCAGATCGTGGAGAGAGTGGTGCTTGACAAATACATCCGCTCCTTACCACCGAAGGTTCAGTGTTGGGTCGGTCAAGGAGATCCTACAGATGCGGAACAGCTGGTGAACCTGGTTGAAAGGTACAGAGCTACTCACGATCTACTCCAAGAAGTACCGCCTGGATGTTCTAACCCCAGGAACAGCAAATCGTGCAGAGCACCCGGTAAGACTGTTCCATTTACTAGAGGGGTGAGAAATGTCTTTAAGGGAGGTGGCTCAGAAGGGGAGCAGACGGAGGGAAGAAATCCCAGAGAGACACTGAAGGCCAGACCAGGGTCTCAAGTTGGGGACTGGGGCCGCATACAGTGCTGGCGGTGTTATGGACCTGGGCATATTTCTGCCAATTGTCCCCTGACTACTAAGCCAATGAAGTGTGATGCAGCAAGGCGAATATCCTTGTTTGCACGTCCTGTTTGTTCTGCTGAGACGGTTTACGAGACTGAGCAACAAATGTGTGTCGTAAAAGTGGAAGGGTGTACTGTGAGTGCCTTGCTGGATTCTGGGAGTCTGGTTACCCTGGCGCATGCCAGCCTGATAGACCCTGGAACATTCAGAGGCCATAGTATAGGGGTCCTGTGCATTCATGGGGACACTAAAGAATACCCCACCGCTTTGGTCACTCTAGAGACTTCCTGTGGAACCGCTTGCCATGAAGTGGGTGTGGTCAAGTCCCTGATGCACAGTGTGATCCTGGGGAGAGACTTCCCAGTGTTCTGGGACTTGTGGAGGAAGAAAGATGTAACCTCCACTGTAAATGTTAATGATGGTATTAATGTGTGCACTGTGATTAGCCCAGAACCCTTTAACGAGGATGCAGAGGTGCCAGCAGTAGGGGTGACCACTGAGCCTGATAAATTTCCTCTGGCTGTTTTTGCTGGTGAAACAGATGAGCAGGAGGAAATTTCTGAGATACCAGAGTTAAATGTATCACGTAACAATTTTGGGACTGCTCAACTTAGCAATCCCACATTGGTAAAAGCAAGGGAAAATACTAAGGTATTAAATGGAGTGCCTCAACATCCAGGGGCTGATAAGGTGTTTCCACACATGGCGGTTAACCAGGATTTCTGTATCGGATAGATAACGTACGTGGGGAGGTGGTTGAACAGCTGGTGATACCCCAACCGTATCGTAGAACGGTGTTGGACCTGGCTCATAAACACATGCTGGGTGGACATCTAGGTTGCGAAAAGACCAGAGAGCGTATCTTACAACGATTCTTCTGGCCGGGGGTATATACGGAAGTTCAGAGGTATTGCGAGTCCTGCCCGGAGTGTCAGATAACGGCTCCTATGCCACATTTTAGGAGTCCGCTGGTGCCTTTGCCTATCATTGGGATCCCTTTTGAAAGAATTGCCATGGATCTGATCGGCCCTTTAGTCAAATCCTCTAGAGGACATCAATATATCCTAGTGGTGTTGGACTATGCCACACGCTACCCTGAGGCAGTCCCTTTGCGAAATTCCTCTTCAAAAGCCATTGCAAGAGAGTTGTTTTACATGTTTTCCCGTACTGGTTTACCTAAAGAAATACTTACCGATCAGGGAACTCCCTTTATGTCCAAAATCAACAAGGAATTATGTAAACTGCTGAAAATGAAACACCTGCGTACCTCTATATATCACCCTCAAACTGATGGTCTTGTCGAAAGATTCAATAAGACATTAAAAGGCATGTTAAGGAAGGTGGTTAGTAAGGATGGGAAGGATTGGGACTGTCTTCTGCCCTATTTGATGTTCGCTGTACGTGAAGTTCCTCAATCATCCACAGGGTTTTCTCCTTTTGAACTTGTATACGGCAGACAACCCCGTGGTCTCCTGGACATAGCCAAGGAAACCTGGGAGCAAGAGTCCACACCTTATAGGAGTGTAATTGAGCATGTCACGTTGATGCAAGACCGAATTGCTGCGGTCATGCCGATAGTTAAGGAACACTTGGAGCAAGCTCAGAATGCTCAGAGCAGGGTGTATAACCAAACTGCTAAAGTTAGAAATTTTAACTCTGGTGATCGAACCGTAGAAAGCAAATTTCTTGCTAGATGGCAAGGGCCGTATGAGATAATTGAAAAGGTGGGGGATGTAAATTATAAAGTTTACCAACCAGGTAAAAGGAAGACAGCGCAGTTATACCATGTAAACTTAAGCCATGGAAAGAAAGAGAGACCCTCGTGGCAGTAAGTACCCCCTATAGTGTTAACCCAGATGTGTATGTGTCAGAATCCCTCGCAAAGCCACAGAAACAGGAGACAAAAGAGTTTGTGCAGAGAAACACAGACGTGTTTTCAGAACTGCCAGGACAGACTAGTATAATAAAACATGACATTGTGACCGAGCCTCAGGTTCGGGTCCACTTGAAACCCTACAGAGTCCCTGAAGCTCGTAGACAAGCCATATCTGAGGAGGTCAAGAAAATGCTAGACCTTGGGATTATTGAAGAGTCAAAAAGTGAATGGTCATGTCCCATTGTATTGATTCCGAAACCAGATGGGTCATTACGTTTCTGTAACGACTTCCGCAAGTTAAATGAGATGTCAATGTTTGATGCATACCCAATGCCAAGAGTTAACGAGTTAATAGAGAGACTGGGCCATTCAAGGTATTTTTCAACACTTGATTTAACCAAAGGCTATTGGCAAGTACCCCTCACGGAGGGCGCCAAAGAGAAAACTGCGTTCATCACCCCGGATGGTCTGTTTCAATATATTTGTTTACCATTTGGGCTACATGGGGCTCCAGCGACCTTTCAAAGGTTAATGGACATAGTCCTCAAACCCCATCGTCGGTATGCTTCGGCATATATGGACGACATTATAATCTTTAGTGATAACTGGGAAAGCCACTTACCAAAAGTACAAGCAGTACTAAACTCCCTCAGAGCCGCGGGGTTAACAGCAAACCCAAAGAAATGTTCCTTAGGCTTGGAGGAAGCACGGTATCTGGGGTACATAATTGGGAGAGGGGTGATAAAGCCACAGGTCAACAAAGTTGAGGCTATCCAAAACTGGCCCCAGCCCTCAACCAAAAAGCAGGTCAGAGCTTTTCTTGGAATTGTAGGTTATTACCGCAGGTTCATTCCAAACTTTGCCAGCACAGCAGCGCCCCTGACAGATTTTACCAAGGGAAGTAAGTCTGTCATGGTCAAGTGGGACACGAAGGTTGAAAGCGCCTTTCAATAGTTGAAACTGGCCCTGTGTAACCAACCAGTCTTAGTCACTCCTGACTTCAGAAAGGAGTTTGTTGTCCAAACTGATGCTTCTGATGTGGGGCTCGGAGCAGTTCTGTCACAAGTGGTGGGTGGTGAGGAACATCCTGTGACCTATTTGAGCAGAAAACTTTCCCCGGCTGAGAAAAACTATAGCATAGTTGAACGGGAGTGCTTGGCCATTAAGTGGGCACTTGAGTCCCTGAGATATTATTTATTGGGTCGTCGGTTTAGGTTGGTTACAGACCACTCTCCTCTTACGTGGATGTGTCAAGCTAAAGAGAGAAATTCAAGAGTTACACGGTGGTTTATTACTTTGCAGAACTTCAAATATACTGTGGAATACAGAGCAGGAAAACTGCAGGGCAATGCTGACGCTTTGTCTAGGACACACTGCCTTGTAGCTAAATGTGCCCGATCCCACGGGCTCGAACAGAGGAAGAGGGTATGTGAGACAGTGACAGGTAAAGTCATTGAGGGAAGGTACATTTCCCCTAGAATCCTGTCATATGTATCCTAGGCTCCAGGGAATGAGTATTTTTTGCAATAGAAAGCTCTAGCTTTCCAATCTCGGCTGAAGGAAAAGCCGGAAAAAGGGCCTGGAGTTGGATTGGGGAAGAGCAGGGCGGGTTCCCCAATCCCTAGTCCATCTCTGTCTGTAGGACAAGGCTGCTGCTCAATTAGCTGCACCTGCAGCCTGTATATAAAAAGGTGCAGACACAGTGTGTGTGAGTCTCACCCCTGACTCAGACTGGAGACTACTAAGTCTGGAGTAGCCTGTATTCTATGTGAGTAAAGACCTGTGTTACTTTGTGTCCAGTGCCTGGTAGGAAGGCACTTGGTATAGTTAGATAATATCTTGTTTAGTTAGTGCTCAGACGAGCAGGATTCATTTTGTATTTTGCCTTGTTGTACAAGAGGCTGTTTCTTTGACAAGAATAAAACACAGGCAAAGCCCTGTTATGAACTTTAATGCACGGTGTCCCTGTCTCTGGCTACTAAGAAACCGCTGTACCAACCTCTCCTGATGCTAAACCCTCACAATACATACATTCAAACATACATGCACATATACACATACAAACATGACAACATACATACATGACAACATACATGCAAACATACATGCAAAGATGCATACATGAAAACATACATACATGCAAACATACATGCACATAAACACATACAAACATGCCAACATACATACAAGAAAACATACATACATGCAAATATACATATATGCAAACATACATGCAAACATACATGCATACATACAAACATACATGCACATATACACATACAAACATGACTACATACATACATACATACATGCAAACATACATACATTTAAACATACATACATTCAAACATACATGCACATATACACATACATGCACATATACACATACAAACATGACAACATACATACATGACAACATACATACATACATACATGCAAACATATATACATGCAAACATACATGCACATATACACATACAAACATGCCAACATACATACAAGAAAACATACATACATACATGAAAACATACATACACATATACACATACATACATGACAACATACATACATCACAACATACCTACATGCACATATACACATACATACATACATACATACATACATACATACATGACAACATACATACAAAAATTAACTCACCTAAGACGTTCCCACGAAGAGCTGTACGGTCCCGTCACTTTTCTTCTTACTGCTCCCATTCACAATAACATAGCGGTGGGCGCAGATGACGTAATCACGTGGGCCTGATATGATTACGTCATCTGCGCCACAATGCATTGTTATTATGAATGCGAGCAGCGCCAAGAAGAAGGAAGATGGCAAGTGACGGGACCGTTCAGAGCGCCATTAGAACGTCTTAGGTGAGTTTATTTTTTTAATATATTTTTAGTTGTTCGCCGGGTGCTGATGCAGCACCGGTGCGGCGGATACACAAATTACATGCAGTGACAGGGGGGGGAGAGAGAAGTTGTTTGCCGAAACGGGGTGAATGTAGTGTAGTGTAGGGTTGATGACATTCACGGTAAGTTCGTCTCAATCGGGCTTACCATGCCCGCTTGAGACGAACATTCTCCCGATGTTGCTAGAACTACAGTATCTAGCAACATCGGGAGAGCGCACACTGCAGAGCAGAGCGGCTTGATTGACATCAAGCTGCTCACGCCCCTTTTTAGAAAAGATAACCAGCACTTGCTGAGTTATCAAGTGTAAAAAAAAAGGCACTTAGTGTTAGGGATCTGCCAGGTACTTCATCTAGGTATACTCCTGGGATTAATCAATCCACACCTGAGGCCAGACCTGTTCGACTGACACCATCTCCCACCAACCAGGGTGGCAGGCTCAGGAGTGGGAGAGCCTATCGCGGCCTGGTCTGTCGGAGTTAGCTCCGCCCCCTGCCCTTTATTACCTGCCCTGTTCTCTCCCTCAGTGCTTGTAATTATTTTGGATTCCTGGCCCCACTGCTGCTTGCTCCAGCCTGCTTCTGCCGTGCTTCTGCCTTGCTGCAGTTCTGCTTGACCTGCTTTGCTTTGCCCCTGGCTTGCTTCTGTCTCCGTGCCCGCTCGGGTGTACTCACTTCGTCCTGGTCCTGACTGTTCGTTCGCCGCTCCGTTTCCTCGTGGCGTTCCGTGGCTCCTGCCCCTTCCCTTGCGTGTTCCCTGTTTGTTTTCCTGTGCACTTAGACAGCGTAGGGACCGCCGCCCAGTTGTACCTCGTCGCCTAGGGCGGGTCGTTGCAAGTAGGCAGGGACAGGGCGGTGGGTAGATTAGGGCTCACTTTCCCTTCACCTCCTTCCTGCCATTACATAATTACAAGCCCTGAGAGAGAGAACAGGGCAGGTAATAAAGGACAGGGGGCGGAGCGAACTCCGACAGACCAGGCCGCGATAGGCTCTCCCACTCCTGAGCCTGCCACCCTGGTTGGTGGGAGATGGTGTCAGTCGAACAGGTCTGGCCTCAGGTGTGGATTGATTAATCCCAGGAGTATACCTAGATGAAGTACCTGGCAGATCCCTAACACTTAGGAAATGAATTTTTCAAATTTTTTAACAGCAAATGTTTTAAAATTCATTTCCTGCTTAGAATGTGTAAAAAAAAAATTTGAGTCAACTTGGGACAACCCCTTCAAATGTTTTCATTTCTTTTTTGCTGCCTTTTTTTTTTTTATAAATACTTATTTTTCAAGAAAATATTAAACAAATACGCCACAAATTATACATTATTCCAACCTTACCTCCCTCCACCATGCAAACCGCCGCAAAATAAATAAATAAATAAATAAATAAATAAATTACAATAATCAATAATTATGGAAATTGTTATAATTTCAGAAAAAACATTTCGGTAGGTTTGACAATATCAATCCTTTTTTCCTAAATAGGAAAAAAGTTCTGCAGACATCCTCTGGATTTATAGATATAAAACTCATATGACATTAACGTAGATGTTTCAGTTTTCCATAATTCAAAGGACAGGTGTCGCAAATTTTTAATATATATATATATATATATATATATATATATATATATATATATATATATATATAAATTTGCTTTTAGTGTGTTATTAAATACATTTTATTTATTTGTGTTGTTGTGTTTTACTTTTTTCTTACTTTTACTTCACTATGGGGGCTGGCATTTTTTTTTTCATCTCTGTATGTGTCGATTAATGACACATACAGAGATGGAATATGGCACATACATCCCCATAGAGAATGCGAACGGGAGCCGTTCCATTCACTATAGTGTACGCCATCTGTGTGGGAACGGCGCATGCGCCGCTCCCACACAGTCCAAAAAGAAGGTCTTCGGCCGAGCGACATCCGGCGCCATTTTCATGTGGACCGGAAGCCATGGCCGGACAGTAAGATGACTACTTCCGGTCGCGGCTTCCATCCATAGGGAGCAGACGGAGCGGACGCAGCGGCGGCAGGAGCAGGTAAGTTATGTTTGTGTATGTTCATGTTATACTGTGTGATTACACTGTATCTAATCCTCCTATACTGTGCATTCGCTCAAAGAATGGCGGCACACAGTGTAGGAGGTTTGAACATTCCACCCCCTCCTTTCTCCTGGCACTAGCCAGGATAAAGGAGGAGGCATTGTGTGAGCACACTAGAGCGTGTGTGCCTACACCAAAATTGCAGCATAAAGCAATGAGGTTGCTTTACCACATTGCAATGCTGAAATTTTGGGAATTGCTCCCTCTAGTGACCAGCACATGGAAATGTTATAAATTAGAATCTAATTTATAATATTTCCTGACTTGTGAAAAAATTTAAAAAATTAGAACAATGTGTAATTATTTATTGACTAACAGTTTAATGAAAAAAAATATATATATTTTTCTAGCGACACATTTCCTTTAAGAGTTGGAACTTTCTTACTAAGCCAAAATCTAGCAATTAATTTTCTGGCAACAAACAAAAGATTTAAAGGGAATGTGTTGCCAGAAAAACATGTTTGGTTTTTTTTAATTAAACATTTAGTGTGTAGGTGATTAAACATTGTTCAAATTTTTTTTATTTTTTTCACGAGTCAGGAAATATTATAAATTAATTCTAATTTATAATATTTCCCATTGCTGGTCACTAGATGGAGCTATTCCCAAAATTGCAGCATTGCATGTGGTAAAGCAACCACATTGCTTTATGCTGCAAAATTGGGTAAAAAGCCCTCGCTCTAGTGAGCTCTCAGCATCCCCCCCTCCTTTATCCTGGCTAGTGCCGGGATAAACGAGGGGTTTGAACGGTCTAACCTCCTACACTGTGTGTCGCCATTTTTTGAGCTAACACACAGTGTAGTAGGTTTACATACAGTAGTAAACGTACACAAACACGAACATACATATAAATCTCTTACCTGCTCCTGCCGCCGCGGCTCCCTCCGGCCCGTCCGCTCCGTCTGCTGCCGCTGGTCCAAGTGCACAAGTCCGGAAGCCGCGACCGGAAGTAGTAATCTTACTGTCTGGGCGCGACTTCCGGTCCACACGAAAATGGCGCCGGACGGCGCGCATTTCAAATTGGACTGTGTGGGAGTGGCGCATGCGCAGTTCCCACACAGATGGCGTACATTGAAGTGGATGGGACGGGAGCCGTTCGCAGTCCCTATGGGACTGTGGCTGCCGTATTCCATGTCTGTATGTGTCGTTAATCGAAACATACAGAAATGGAAAAAAAAATGGCAGCCCCCATAGGGAAGAAAAAGTGTAAAAATAAGAAAAAGTAAAACACAAACACACAAATAAATATAAACATTTTTAATAAAGCACTAACATCGTTAACATATTTAAAAAAAAATTGTGATGACACTGTTCCTTTAATATCCCCAAAATCGTTGGCATAATAATCCTAAACTGATCTGGATCGCCGAATATACAGATTTTCAGACTCCTACAGAGATTCATTTTGTAGATCCGGCTAATTTCATTTGTTATATGCGTCCAATATCTGACCAACTTGGGACATCTTCATATTAAATGTATACATCTAGTATCAGGGGAGTCACATTTAGAACAATTCAATCAATCAGAATATCCTATTCTGTGTAAAAGGTATTTAGAGTAATAAAGACGATGTGTTATCAAAAATTGAGTAATTTTATGTGCCCCATTTAAAATAACCTTATGTAAAGTTTTGTAAATTCATGTCCATCCCTCATCTGAGACAGTGCCCAAATCTTCTGTCCATTTAGGACGTGAACTAATAAATATCTGTTGAGATTTTATAGCCATCAAACAGTCGTATATCTTAGAAATAAAACTCTTATTAATCTGTGCAACTAAAATTTCATAAGCTACGAATGTACTTATTATTTCTTTTTTCCCACTTAAAATGTGATTAAGTGCATGAGATAACTGTTTATATCTGAATTTGATATTCCATGTAATTAATTCGCCTTCAAAGATCTCTTCCAATTCTCTAATTTTACCCCCTCTGTATACATCTGAGATATTAAAAACACATTTTTTTTCTCCCAGAATTTGGCTAGATTCATATCTCGAAGATTCGGAAAAAGATTATTATACCAGTGGGGTGATAAATCCAAAAGGAATTCAGACTGCTGTAATTCTTTTTTTAACTTCATACCATACTTTGTCCATTAACAAACACAGAAAATAACCACTTTAAACCAAACCCTGAAATTGACCCGCCTATTTGAAAAATACTCCATGATTGTGTGTCTATAGACTTCTTTTTAATGTAGTCGTTGACTGCCAGATTATCCCTCCCAGTACATGATGTATTTGAGTTGGGAGGCCAGAAAATCCATTTTCATATTTGGGATTGCCAATCCTCCCCTTCCTATAGGCAACTGCAATTGACGAAGTTTAACACGTATTATTTTACCCTGCCAAATTAAACCATTAAACATTGTATCTATTGGTTTGAAGAAGCTGGGATTTAACCAGATTGGCGAGTTAGACAGGACATATAGAAGTTGTGGGAATAAAATAATTTGAATTAAGGCAATTCTATCTGCCATACCCAGGGGGAGTCTCTTCCAAATTTCCTTTTTAATCCTACTAAACAGAGGATTAACATTGAGTTGGGAAGTTAAAAGCCTCCCTGGATAGATATATATATACCCAAATAGGAAAAACTTTCCCCCGGAGACAAAATGCATATTCCCGATCTGTTTACCGCTAAGTCTTTGGTGAGAGACATCACAACCGATTTTGTCTGATTTATCTCAAATCCAGAGAGGGACCCATACACTTCTATAAGTTCAAAAAGCGCCTCAATAAAAGTATTAGTTTCACTAATAAATAGTAAAATATTGTCCGTATACAGGGAAGTCTCCTCCCTAGACACATACCTTAAACTCTTTATTCTCTCTTCTTTTATAATTAAAGTTGCTATTGCAAGGGCAAGGAGGAGTGAGAGAGGGGGTAACCTTGTCTGGTCCCTCCCCCATGTGAAAAATATCCAAAATTTCACCATTTACTCTTACTCTAGATTTAAGTTGATATTATTAGATCTTAATCGATTTAAAAAAAATAATCTGGTATTCCAAATCTAATCGAAACCTCCCATAGAAAATCCCACTCCATACTGTCAAACGCTTTAACGGTGTCTAAAGACAGTATCAAGTGGGAACCAGCTCCCTCCCCCAAATCCTGAAGATTAGAAAATAGTCTTCTAAGATTACTTGAAGTATTTTTCCCTGGCATAAAGCCAGTCTGATTTTCATTGATTAACGACAAAATTACTGAAGAAAGCCGATTGGCCAATGTTTTCGCCAGTAATTTTGCATCACAGTTAATCAAGGAGATATGACGATATGAATCAACTAGTGTGCGGTCCTTCCCTGGTTTTAAAATCAAGGTGATAAGTGCCTCTGGCCAGGATAAAGGTGGAATACCTGTTTCAAAGACATGTTTATATGTAACAGTAAATTTGGAAGCAGAGTCTCTCTCATAGATAGATAGATAGATATATATATATATATATATATACAGTGAAGGAAATAAGTATTTGATCCCTTGCTGATTTTGTAAGTTTGCCCACTGTCAAAGACATGAACAGTCTAGAATTTTTAGACTAGGTTAATTTTACCAGTGAGAGATAGATTATAGAAAAAAAAAACTGAAAATCACAGTCAAAATTATATATATTTATTTGCATTGTGCACAGAGAAATAAGTATTTGATCCCTTTGCCAAACAAGACTTAATACTTGGTGGCAAAACCCTTGTTGGCAAGCACAGCAGTCAGACGTTTTTTGTAGTTGATGATGAGGTTTGCACATATGTTAGATGGAATTTTGGCCCACTCCTCTTTGCAGATCATCTGTAAATCATTAAGATTTCGAGGCTGTCGCTTGGCAACTCGGATCTTCAGCTCCCTCCATAAGTTTTCGATGGGATTAAGGTCTGGAGACTGGCTAGGCCACTCCATGACCTTAATGTGCTTCCTTTTGAGCCACTCCTTTGTTGCCTTGGCTGTATGTTTCGGGTCATTGTCGTGCTGGAAGACCCAGCCACGAGCCATTTTTAATGTCCTGGTGGAGGGAAGGAGGTTGTCACTCAGGATTTGACGGTACATGGCTCCATCCATTCTCCCATTGATTCGGTGAAGTAGTCCTGTGCCCTTAGCAGAGAAACACCGCCAAAACATAATGTTTCCACCTCCATGCTTGACAGTGGGGACGGTGTTCTTTGGGTCATAGGCAGCATTTCTCTTCCTCCAAACACGGCGAGTTGAGTTAATGCCAAAGAGCTCAATTTTAGTCTCATCTGACCACAGCACCTTCTCCCAATCACTCTCAGAATCATCCAGATGTTCATTTGCAAACTTCAGACGGGCCTGTACATGTGCCTTCTTGGGCAGGGGGACCTTGCGGGCACTGCAGGATTTTAATCCATTACGGCGTAATGTGTTACCAATGGTTTTCTTGGTGACTGTGGTCCCAGCTGCCTTGAGATCATTAACAAGTTCCCCCCGTGTAGTTTTCGGCTGAGCTCTCACCTTCCTCAGGATCAAGGATACCCCACGAGGTGAGATTTTGCATGGAGCCCCAGATCGATGTCGATTGACAGTCATTTTGTATGTCTTCCATTTTCTTACTATTGCACCAACAGTTGTCTCCTTCTCACCCAGCGTCTTACTTATGGTTTTGTAAACCTATAGGATGTAGGGCACAATTAACACAAATATTTCGAAAAATATATAAATTTTATTAGATATTACAACATTAAAAAATGAGTCATACTGAGCAAAAAACACAGAAGACGTCTGACACATACAGAGAACATACAAGAAAAAATGGTAATGACAGTGTCACGGATATCGATATATAGCTCTATCCCTAGGTAATGTTAGCCTAATCAAGTAGTAATTAAAGCCTCTGTATATAAGCATCAGAATTTACCAAGTGGGGAAAATGTGTGTATAAAGCTAAAGAGAGGCTTGAATGTCAAACATATGTACCCAGTGCACAGATATGGCAACAAACTGCAGGCTAAAGGCTGAGGTCTGATGTAAAGAACACAGCGTGCCTGCATTAACAATAAAGGCAATTGGAATAAACAGATACCCAGGAAGAGAAAGTGTGTAACATACCCATTTGTAGTCCTCTGCATGGAGAGAACGTCAGTCCCGACGCGCGTTTCGGTGAAATTTTGTATGTCTTCCATTTTCTTACTATTGCACCAACAGTTGTCTCCTTCTCACCCAGCGTCTTACTTATGGTTTTGTAGCCCATTCCAGCCTTGTGCAGGTCTATGATCTTGTCCCTGACATCCTTAGAAAGCTCTTTGGTCTTGCCCATGTTGTAGAGGTTAGAGTCAGACTGATTAATTGAGTCTGTGGACAGGAGTCTTTTATACAGGTGACCATTTAAGACAGCTGTCTTTAATGCAGGCACCAGGTTGATTTGGAGCGTGTAACTGGTCTGGAGGAGGCTGAACTCTTAATGGTTGGTAGGGGATCAAATACTTATTTCTCTGTGCACAATGCAAATAAATATATATAATTTTGACTATGTGATTTTCTGTTTTTTTTTAAATATAATCTATCTCTCACTGGTAAAATTAACCTAGCCTAAAAATTCTAGACTGTTCATGTCTTTGACAGTGGGCAAAGTTACAAAATCAGCAAGGGATCAAATACTTATTTCCTTCACTGTATATATATATAGTTCAAAACAGATAGAAAAAACACAGCACCCAAGGCAAGCTGAACATTAGACCATGTGCACGTTACCAGTGAAAGGATGAATTAACTCCTTGGAATGGAATAGAAGACAAGTAACAGCACCAGGACTTCAAAGTTGGAGAAATGTCGGTTTATTCGCGACCAGGTGGAAAGAATGAGCAACGTTTCGGTTCACACCTGAACCTTTCTCAAGCTAATTCAAAAGTGCACAGTGCCAAATATATATATAGAGGAATACGCAGGATATACAGTATATAATTCAATTAATACTACATGTATTATAGACACATATAGAGACATAATCATAAAAACAGTGATAACATGTGAATATATAAATAGTACAAAATATAAATGAAAAGGGTTATAATAATAATGATCAGTATCCTTAACTCGCAATGAAGGAGAGGGGGAGCAGAGGTCAATAATATATTCAATAATCGTTCTAATAGTTAGAAAATTTTAACTTACTGTGCCAGCTCTCAGAATTGCATGGAGCAAACAACGGCGTCCTGCGATCCATAATGCGCCTGCACAAGATGGCGGACCACCGGAAGTACTCAAATGGAACGCATCCTTGGACCGCAAGGTGATCGCACATGTGCGGAGACAACACCGTCCCAAACGCATGCAAGAACAATGAAGAACAGGTAAGAGATAATGAGAAAAAAAAGCATACGAAAGTATGACAAATGTAGTATAGTCTATCTATTAATCAGCAAAGACTGACTCAGTGTATATGAATACATATAGGTATATGTGTGTGTATATATATATATATATATATATATATATACATACATATATATCTAATGACTCTAAACAGGGTCCACATTATGATAGTTAACTACTACAATGTCAGTGAGAAGAAAGGTTATACCTGATTGCAGGAAACCACACCAAAAAAATTGGTGTCTTACAACTCGCACATTTTTTGTATATAGCTATAAAGAAATATGATGGATAGAATATTCAATATCTGATATAAAATATACAAAGATAGACACAAGTCATATTGATTCAAATGCTGTTCAAGTTTGTTTCACACATATATATATATAAATGTATTTTTCTACAAAATGTAATAATTTGAATGATGATTTAGAATAACAACCTCTGCTCCCATGGTATATGTGCCGTCATGTCCCTTCATATAGAGAGTCAATATCTGTAACAAGAAAACATAGTGGATAAATGTACATATACTTTTTTATAAAAGGAGAATCATAATATAATTCAGATGCATATATGTGAATTTAAAAACAATCAGTGTAAGGATCTAACTTACACCCAAGAGAACAAAATGGATCAATTCATCGGACTTATGGCAAATCATAACAGATATATTTGAACTGTTAGATATGTGGAAAATATGCATAATCCACATTAAGTCCTTTTGGGGACATGGTTTCAAGAGTAAACATCCACTCAAGTTCTTTTAGTTTAAGGGCCAATTCCCTATCGCCTCCCCGTCTATTTAGAGGTACAGAGTCAATAATTTTAAAACGCAATTGGGATACGTTGTGTCTGCAATCTACAAAATTTCTAGATACTGGTAGGTCTCTTGGTATTAATACTAGTCTTATGGTTCCTCATCCTGAGAGTTACTGCAGTGGTGGTCTCCCCACATAATATAGGCCACAAGGACAACTCAATAAATAAATTGCAAAGGTGGTCTTACATGTGTAAAAGCCCTGAATTTTAAAGGATTTACCTGTTTGTGGATGGCAAAAATTATCTCCCTTGATCATGTGATTACACATATTGCATCCAAGGCAAAGGAAGCAACCACGTTTTGGAGGGGCTAGAACACTCTGTGACCCTTTGTTTTTAGATCCAAGGTCTGCCTTTACAAGTCTGTTCCTAACAGTTCTACCTCTATGATATGCTAGTAATGGCAGCTCTTGAAATTCCTTAATCAAGGGAAAAGCCCTAGTCAATAGGCGCCAATGCCTTCTCAAAATATTTCCAATTTCTGGACTAGATGTAGAAAAAGTTGAGATAAAGGGTATGCGAGTATTCCCCTTGTGTTTAACCCTCTGTTTATCTAGTAATTGTTGTCTGTCCATTGTAATGGTTTGTCTCAAGAATGGACAGACAACAATTACTAGATAAACAGAGGGTCAATTGCTCCTTAAACAACGGGAAGTTCAGTGGATCAATAAATTGAATTCACTTCACCCGAATGGTCTCAATATTGATTATCCCTTGAATGTATTTAAATGATGACTACAGTTTTGTTTTCATTTTCAGGATATCTTTATCCAGCCACATTTGAGAAGTTTTCATCCTTTATATATACAGCCTTTATGATGTGGTCAATGCCGATCCTTGGGGACTGTTCCCTTGCCTTGTGATATCTGTTCTATATCTTTTTCACTGTTCTAAATTGATTGTGGTGTAAGGAAATAGAGAGTACTGATTATACTGTAACAAATTTTAACTTATTAACCTGATTTTTCTCTCTTCTTGATAGATTTAAATCCAACTGGACCTAGGATGGCTGAACAAGTGTGGTCCTTTTGTCTGTCCATAGGATTATCATTGAATACAAATATTTAATTTTTCTAAGAGTATTTTTTCGTGGATTCTGTAATGCTAGTGTGACTCTGCACAAATCTGTTCCATCTGTTATGATTCTAATAACCCAATATTGTATGGGATGATTTACGATCCCTCTGGCTTCCGATTCATGGATGTAGGTTCTGCATATGGGAGTTCTGATTTAATAATGCAGGTCTGTTCTTTCTAGCCAAAGATCCCTGTATTGATTACCACCATATGCCTCTGTGCTGATTATACAGCGACACATTGGTGGAGTGGATTCTTCGAGACCAGGGACTCCAGCATTTCATTATGCCGGTGATCTTCTGTCTCTAGGGACGTAAGGCACTAAGTTGAGCAAAACCTACTGCTATAATATGCGATACGCAATTTTTACATACTCCGCTATCATAGCAGAACCCACTATCCATGACTTGGATATATTGTTTATATCCATATTTTTATACAATAGGGATAATCTGCCCTAAGTAAAGATGGTGCGGCATAACTCACTTACCTGAATATGACTGTGCGGCTGAATGGGCCTTTTTGATGCTATCGAATGATACGTCAGTCACTACAGCGTTGTGTATTGCCATAGTAACCGGGAAACACGTGTGCGCTTTACCCAATGGACAGATAGTGCTTGGGCATGCGCAACTCGGCACTTGAGATGCCGAGAATTACATAGTCGACACATGCAACACTCTGTTCAGGAATCCTTGGTGTGTTCTAGAGTGCCAGCTATTTTGAATTTTAATATTGATTATTGTTAATATCCAATTAATCTATTACACTGTTTTATTTGCACATATTTGATACAACTGGATTTAATAATCTTTTATACCATATGTCAAGATTTGACTCTTAGACACATTTGTATTGTATTTTGATACACTGTTAGGCCTCAATCACACAAATTTATTTTTTCCCTCCCGTAAATACTGGCGTAAATACGGGTATTGCACCAGTATTTACGGACCCGTGCCCATAAATACGGGTCCGGTGTCACCAGTATTCCACCTGTATTTACGGGTACGTTTTCACTGCAAAATTGCACTGCACTAATCGGCAGCCCTTCTCTCTATCAGTGCAGGATAGAGAGAAGGGACAGCCCTTTCCGTAGTAAAAGTAATTCATACTTACCCGGCCGTTGTCTTGGTGACGCGTCCCTCTTTCGACATCCAGCCTGACCTCCCTGGATGACGCGGCAGTCCTTGTGACCACTGCAGCCTGTGATTGGCTGCAGCAGTTACATGGGCTGAAACGTCATCCCAGGAGTGCGGACTGGAGGAAGAAGCAGGGAGTTCTGGGTAAGTATGAATGTCTTTTTTTTTTACAGGTTGATCTATATTGTGATCGGTAGTTTCTGTCCAGGGTGCTGAAAGAGTTACTGCTGATCGTTTAACTCTTTCAGCACCCTGGACAGTGACTATTTACTGACGTTGCCTAGCAACGCTCCCGTAATTACGGGTTCACACACGTAGTCATCCGTAATTACGGGAGCCTCATAGACTTCTATGGGCCTGCCCGTGCCGTAATTACGCCCTGAAATAGGACATGTTCTATATTTTTTAACTGCACGGGCACCTTCCCGTATTCATACGGGGAGGTACCCGTGGCCAATAGAAGTCCATGGGCCCGTAAAAACTTGTGTGCATGGGGCCTTACACATTGCGATTTTTTTGCATGATTTGTATAAATTTTCAATATATATAGCACTTGTTAATTGAGCTATATTCTCTCTATATATACCTGTGTGTTATTTTAACAAATTGGTTGAGAATGCTTCCATTGAGGAAGTGAAACGTTGCATTTGCTGGGTGAATAAACTTCACATTTTTTACTGTGAGTGCTGCTTCCGTGCTCTATTTGTCTATACATCGTATGGGGAGAGGTCACTCCTCATTATTTGAAGCATAGCACCAGCCAGTTTGGGTTTCTTGCCACAAGTGTTGCTCCTACCTTGCTTTGCATGCTTGAAAAAGGTCCTAATGTGGGACAGAAACGTTGCACTTGCCATGTTGGCATAATAAACCACACTTTTTTCATCTTGACTTCTGGAGTGCTGCAGGATTTATTTTTTGGATATCTGTATGGTCTTTGATCGAGACTACTTGCTGGCACCCATTTACTACAGGACTTTCTGCTTGGATTTGAGTGCTGCCTTTCTCTGCTGGTATATATATATATATATATATATATATATATATATATATATATATATATATCATAAGGGATCCCATCTGGGCCTTGAGATTTACTGTTAGAAACTTTTTTTTAAAGCATTTTCTAATTCCGATAATTGTATAGGTGCTGCCAGAATATCAGACTGAATAATTTGTTTAAGGAATTTATGTTTCGAGTAGATCTAGAAGTGTACAAGTTCTGAAAGAAATTCTTAAATTCTGCTATTATAAGTTCTGGATCACAAATTGGTCCACTTAAGGAGTGTAGTGATGCAACATAAAATATTGGCTTTTGGTCCCTAATAATTTTAGAGACAAAGGAACCAGGTTTACCAGACTCTGCATATGATTTTGCCTAATTTAAAAAATCATATTCCTGAGGTTTTTTTTTATATAGAATGTCAGCATATTGATCTTGGGCGTCGCTCAAATTGTTGGTATAACATTTGATTTTTGTTAATAATCTGTTCATTTTCCAATTTACTAAGCGATCGCTTAAATTCCTGTTCTCTATTTTTTTTTTTACTAGAGTTATGAATAGCTATGCATTTAATAAAAAGTTCCCAGAGCAATGCCTTCGCAGAGTCGCAGACCACTTCATAGGGAGCTGTAAAATTAATCCAAAAGAAGAGCATTTCTAGTTCTAATTTATCCTTCCCCTTTAGGATTTTAATCCATTGAGAATTGATTTTAAAGGGTCTTATACTCCATTTTATATTGTCCATTGTTTTCACAAAAATAGGAGAGTGATCAGAGATGCCCCTGGTTTCGTATGAGACTTTTACTATCTTTCTAAGCTTTGATACATTTGATACAGCTAGATCTATTCTTGACAGACATTTATGGGTACTGGAGTGACAAGAAAATACCAATCTCTGGGGATTTTTAATCCTCCACACATCCTCCCAGCCCAGCTCCTGTAGCAGTGCCCCCATAGATGACATAGGGGGCCCCCCTCGACCTCTACAACAGCCTAGTTGGTCTAATTCATAGTTGACAATGTTATTAAAATCTAAGAGGACTAGAGATGGGCCGTCTATTTTATCTTGTATAAATTGTGTAAATTCAACTAATACCATATAGAATATGGTGGAGGGATATAAGTAGATCCCAACACCATCATACATCCATTAAAAGTACCATGCAAAAAAACATATCTCCCCTCAACATCTATCTTATGGGAGTAGATATCACATGCAATTTTTTGTTTATTCAATTTACTAACCCCACGTGAGAATGAGATGTATGTTGCATGGAGTGCAATCCAATCCAGGGTTTAGATACAGTGCTCACTGTCTGCGGAGTCAAGTGCGTTTCTTCTAAACATAACACCACTGGACCATATTTCTTAAATAAATTGAATACAGCTAGTCTTTTAATTCTATTACCCAAACCTCTTACATTCCAGAATAAAAATGTGAGCATTTACTCTTAAATCCATATAGGTCGACCCACATATTCGGAAAAAAAAACAAAACAACAAACCAAAAAAAAAATCAACCCCCTGCTGCGGTATCCCCCACCCTCCCAAACAAAACCAAATAAGCTGACGAGCTTAATGCTAGCAGGTTCCCATCCTAGTGAACTTTACATTTAAGGCTATGTTCACACTGCTGTCAGAGGCTGAGTGCCTTCGTCGGTAGTACAGTCAGATTTGGCAATTAGATTAGCATTGTATGGGGGCAGATTTACTAATACTGCCTAAGCATTAGACTACATAAGCTTAGACAAGGCAGTCAGAAAATGTGCCAAATATTGCAAAGTAACGCACGCTGTATAATAATTTGGGTACATTTTTCATGCAGTGTCACATTTTAAGCCACACTCATAATAGACCACACCCCCTTGTCGAGTGTGTCAAAAGAAGTGTCTAAAACAGCTAATAAATGTGGTGCACAGAATGTACGCCAGAATTCTGGCTCAGTTTGAATAATAAATCTGCACCACCGTATACAGAAAGACCAAATAATGATCCATGATAAGATCCACCATTAAGGTGTGTAGAGGCCTTAAAATAATATTCAACTGCTAGACTGTACACTAAACATACAGATGTAGTAAACTTTAACGGCTATGTAAATGTTTGAATACTTTTTTTTTTTTTTTAATAAAACAATGAATCATGCAAACTTTTAATTGGGTTTTATAAAATCTTTTTTTTGCTTTTTGAGATACAGCTTCTAAGTATCCAGGATACATAGAAGGATTTTATAAAACCCAATTAAAAAATTGCATTAAACACCATGATACATTGCTTTATTAAAAAAAAATAAGTATTCAAAGGTTTACATAGCCGTTAAAGTTTGCTACATTTGTATGTTTAGTGTACAGTTTATTGCAGTATATCGTGATTCTGACAGGCAGCTATTAAGCTTACGCTACCTTGCGTTGCGGGGGGCGTGATAAGCTGTTAGAGGGGGTCGCCCCCCTCTTTCTAACGATTTAAATGCTGATGTCCCTATTGACCGCGGAATTTAACGAGTTAAACTAGCGGGATCGCGCTCGAGCGCGATGCCGCTCATTACTCTGAAGTGTCGGCTGTAACAAACAGCCAATACCCGCATCGTATGGAGCGGGTTCACTCTGTGAGCCCACTCCATACTTCCCCCTACCCGACTTTGGCATATGGATACGTCAAATGTCGGGAAGGGGTTAAAGAACTTCTTCGTGATTACCCTTCCATTGTCTCTAAAAGTAATATCATCTAAAAAATGTATCACTTTCTTACTCCTTTCACAAGTGGGATGTACTTTCCAGTAATTATTAATAAAGCCATTCATCAACTCCTGATCAGGAAGGTCAAAATATTGCTACCATTTTTTTTAGGTTTTTCTCGGGGGTTGCTATAAATATTGCTCCTCCCAAATCATCCTAAATATATTGGCTTAACTGGGGGCGACCTTCACCCCCCCCCCCCCCATTGCCGTACCAGTTTTCTGGAGGTAAAAACGCCCATATCACTAAAAATAATTTTGTTCAAGCACAAATTGAATGCAAAAACACCGAAAAAGGCCATACTTACAAATGGACACAGCCAGGTCAGAAACGCTGATGAAAGGGTGAGCAGGTGCTTTAAATAATAATAGCCATTCCCACTAGTCTTGAGGGGAGTGGTGTGTGGTGCATGGGATGTGTAGTAAGAAATAATAAATGAATAGTGTGTGTGCAAGTGTAATACTATAAGTGAAATATAGGGGGCAGTAATGATTGAAGTGCCTCAATAAAAATAAATGGATAATGGGGTGCAAGTGAGTGAAACATGGAGGGATAGTGTGTACGTCATGAGGCACAACGTGTATAGCCAGTGTATTTGTGACGCCTTGATAATTCATAGAGCGGGCTACCCTGCTTGCTATGCCAAACGACAACACACCATGCTCTCCCAGCATCAAAGACCCGGCTGTGTCCAAGAGAAGCGAATATACATAATAATGAAAAATACCTGGGGTATTGGTAATCATTTTGGCCAAAAGGACGCAAGCTCGCAATCCACGACAAGGATCCCCAGACTTGCGAGTCCCTAACTCCTAAACTGGAACAGAACGTTCCTGATGCACAAACAGAACCGATAAAAACAAGGGGACATAAACAAAAACACCGAAAAAGGCCATACTTACAAATGGACACAGCCAGGTCAGAAACGCTGATGAAAGGGTGAGCAGGTGCTTTAAATAATAATAGCCACTCCCACTAGTCTTGAGGGGAGTGGTGTGTGGTGCACCAAATTGAATGCACCTTACAATATAATCCTTTTGCACTCTTTGGATGTCTCCATCTTTTTCTAGGGATTTACCAACACTAATTAACCCCCTCACATGAGGGATAATCATATAAAGCGACCATAAATCTGCCACACACAGATATAGGTCATCCGACCAATCAAGATGCATGAGTTTAGTTAGTAACTTGGAGGAGTCCCTCAGGTCAAGTTCACATATTTTAGCTGGAAGTGATCAATATCTGCTCCCAAATTCGTTGTCAGGCAAGAAATAGCTGATACTTTTGGAGGTTTTTATACGTTTTTATGAACTTTGAGCAAAAAATATATTCCAGGTAAACATGGATTTTTTTTTTTTTTTAAACATTTAAATCTACAATACCCAATTTCTTTCCTCCTTCTAAGATGTTATTCAGTTCTCCTTGGGAGTTCTTTGTAGAGGCACTTTTCAGCTAACAATATGATTTTTGTACCCTTATAAGCAATACAAGGTGACAAAATACATTTCTTTCCCCATAATTACCACACCCCCTGTTTGTTGGTTTTACCACTACGTTTTTATGTAAAAACTTGCTTAATGCGTCCTTCTCCTTAATGATAAATTGTGTTCCCGGAGGGGTTTCAACTGTTTTTCTAGATCTCTTAAAACCAATTCCTTAAAAACCTCAGTACTGGCAAGAACCATGGGGTAATTAAAAGTGGAGAGATTCCTGAGTTCTATATGCATAAAGGGGTCTTTTGTTCCCAGTATATCCCCTTTCTTCATTGTAATCTCATTTTGGTAACCAACCAGCAACCTTTACTTATTTAAAAAAATACTATTTTCATTCTGAGCCTTCTAATATACTTATGTACATCTATATAGGTTTTCAATTTGCTAAACCTCCTATTAGGGGCAATCTTTAACTGTTTTTAATGACATTTACAGTTTCATTATCCAGTGGTATTTTGACAGTGGCGTAGCTATAGGGGTCGCAGTGGTCGCACTTGCGACCGGGCACCTAAGCATGGGGGCACACAGAGCCCCCATTGCCATACAGCATGCTGGTTAAATAAATTTTCTGTGCCATGAAGCCGGCACTTCCTGGTTACGGTCACTTGGTACACTTGACGTCACGTGACACGTCTTCCAGCCAGTGCAGTGGAAGAGCCGGTGCGGAGGACTCCAGGTGAGCTGCAGAGTCTGTATTGTAATGTAATGTATTGTGTTGTCTTGTAATGTATTGTGTTGTATTGTGCTTGCGGTGGAGAGGGGGCGTTAAATTACAGCCCACCCCCTGCTGTCTCCACCGCAAACTGCAAAATACAACACAACACATTACAAACTGTGGGTCGCGTCCCCCTGGGGGGTCATGTGAAGACCTCTGGGGGGTCGCGAGTCACTCATAGCACACACTGGAGGAGGCGAAGGATCCTCCACCCGACGTGGGAACGGGGATAGGTAAGTAATTATGTTATTTTTCTATTATACACATATGGGTTCATTATACTGTATGGGGGGCTGATATGGCGGGTGGGCTGATATCGCGAGGCGGGCTGATATGGCGGGGGGGCATTATGATGCATGGGGGGCTGATATGGCATTGCGCTGATAATATGGGGGGGCATTATACTGCATGTGGGGCTGATATGGGGGTATTATACTGTATGGGGGCTGATATGGGGGGCATTATACTGTATGGGGAGCTGATATGGAGGGCATTATACTGTATGGGGAGCTGATATGGGGGGCATTATACTGTATGGGGAGCTGATATGGGGGGCACTATACTGTATGGGGGGAGCTATGTGGGGCATTATACTTTGGGGGCTGATATGGGGAGCATTATGCGGTATGGGGCAGTTACAGGGGCATTATACTGTATGGGACAGTTATGGGGCATTATACTGTGTGGGGGCAGCTATGGGAGCATTATACTGTGTGGGGGCATTATACTATGGGGGCTGTTGGGCAAGGTGGCTGGGCATAGGCGTGCGCAGGGGTCTGTTGATGGTGATGGTAGTGTTGGGGAGCCCAAGCTGAATTCTTGTATCTGGGCCCATGAGCCTTTAGCTACGCCCCTGTATTTCAACAAGGTTAAAAACTTAATCTTCTGTCTCCCATCTTATTCCACTTTCCTATGGAAGAAACATTATCATTATTTTTTTTTATTTCACCTTATCACCACACTTAATGTCACTTGGAGGAACATTATTTGTGTCTTCTGTTTTGTTTTTTGTTTTTAGAGAACTCTATTTTTACTTACACCTCTTTGGCTAACTTGATATGTATATTTTTACTGTGTCTATCGTCGTTTTTTCTTTTTTTTGTTCTTCATCACTCCAGCAATCTAAATTTTGTAAAGATTCCAAATTATTTTTTAAGGAGTAAAGTTTTCAGTTCGGGATTGGATTTAATTGTTGTTTATCCTCCCTCTTAAGGCCCTTTTACAAGGGCCAATTATCGTGCAAACGCTCGTTCATAGAACGCTCATTGTTGATAATTGCCCTGCATATACAGAGCAGCGATCAGAAGATGAATGAGCAAATGCTCGTTCATCTGCTGATCGTATCATTTTAAAAACGAAAAATATTATCATTATCGGCAGCACATCTTGGAGTGTAAACAGGGAGATGTGCTGCCGACATGATAATAATGTATGGGGACGGGTGATTAGAGTAACGAGCACTCGTCCCCATACTAGCTCCTTGTGAAAGGAGGAAATGAGCGTCGATCAGCAAGCTGTCTCATTGGGGCATGTAGGAGGATATTTACTGTGCAAGATAAGTACTAAAATTATTTGTCCGGTGTTTGGTGATAATAATTGATTATGTTACAGCAGTGTCACTCAGTAATAACAAGCCTCCTTATTCAATCACTATTTGGTGATAATAGACTCCTCAATTGCAATACCAAGAAGGGAAAGCCATAAGATATGCAAATTGAGGAAGTAACAGGTGATGCTAAGATCTGCAAATGATCAAGTTTTCAAGCGCCTAGCTCCATTCTGTGGCATGTGGGAGAGGCATAAAAGTCAGATTGAAAGCAAAGTTTTTTAGCCACATGAAACCTCAAAAATTAAGTGGCGTGGGATGATTGTGTGATGCCTCCTGTTCATCGACGTGCCAGTTATCACTAGTTGTCGCAAACTGAGAGGGACAGAATCCTTGAACTGAGAGACCTTGGTTTATCACTCGGTACATTCTGTATTGCAAGTGAAACTGGACATCACATCCCAAGCCTAGAACAGCAATCAGAAGGCATTTGCATTACATTGGGCTATGAGCGAGACATCCAGCTAGAGGCGTTTCATTGACCACACGCCACCGTTATCAAAGGCTATCATGGTGCACAGAAGATGGCAATGGAGGTTGGAATGAGTCCCGCTTTTGTCTCAGATGCAATGATATCCGGAGATTGGTCAGGAGACAACATGGACAACGCAATGAAGAGGCCTTCACAAGGGAACATCACACCGGTCCTTCTCCCGGGATTGTGGTGTGGGGTAGCTGGACCCCTATAGTGTTAATTTCAGGTACACTAACTAGTGGTACGGCCATTTCCCCAAAGTGTCCTGTCACTATCTCGGGGTATGTGGACCCACTAGGCCACTCCGCCATAGCAGAGAGGCAGCTGGCCAAGTCACAGTCAATGCACAAGTCTATACAATAAGTACGTAGCACGAAACTACCTGAGATAGTCCAAACAATTGGCAGAGGCTTTAGCACGGATGGGGCTGGATGTAGCAGGTTGCGCCAGACATGGCTGATGACCGAAGGTTGCGCCAGATGTGATGGATGACAGCAGCTTGCGCCAGACGTGGCAGATGACAGTAGGTGCGGCAGGTTGCATCAGACGCGGCAGACGACAATACGTGTAAAAAAAAAAAGAAGTTCTGACTTACCGATAACTCCCGGCTTCTTCCTCCAGTCCGACCTCCCGGGATGACAATTCAGGCCAAGTGACAGCTGCAGCCAATCACAGGCCAAGCACAGGCTGCAGCCAATCACAGGCTGCAGCGGTCTCATGGCCTGCCGCGTCATCCTGGGAGGTGGGGCCGGATGACAAGAGAGGGACGCGTCACCAAGGCAACGGCCGGGAGACCGGACTGGAGGAAGCAGGCAGTTCATGGTAAGTGTGAACGTCTTTTTTTATTCACAGGTTGGTGTAGATTGTGATCGGCATTCACTGTCGAGGGTGCTGAAAGAGTTACTGCCGATCAGTTAGCTCTTTCAGCACCTTGGACAGTGACGGGCGTCGACTACCTCATCTCTATGATGATGATGCGTCATCAGACACGACTCCAATCACTAGATAGGCTCAGGAACAAAACAAAGCACGGGAAACAGGATACAGGTAGCAGGGCACTGGAACACAGGGAACAGGATACGTCTATAGGACCATTTACAGGACTAACATGGGAATTACAAACAACGCTCAGGCAAGGAATGAAAGGGCAGGTCTCTTTTTATAGTTCAAGGTGATATGGAGCACAAGTAATTTACTTATGTGCGTGCTGGTTCCCGGCCTTAATGGGACAGCCCTCTAGTGGACACTATGGGACAGAGCGGCCACATGTGCTGACCTTTTTGGGAGGTAGACTTTGGCAGGAAGAGGAAGATGTGCGGGCGGCAGGTAATTGGAGTCTGCGGTCCGTGACCGCGGCCTTAACAGTACCCCCCACTTACGATCCCTCCTCTTGGATTTGGAGTTGGACGTGAACTGTACACCCCGATCCGAGACAATGTGCAGAGGAAGTCCGTGCAGACTAAAAATGTGGAGAATAAACAGGTTTGCCAGGCGAGGAGCAGACGGAAGGCCAGTCAACGGAATAAAGTGTGCCATTTTAGAGAAATGTTCCACTACTACCAGTCCGTAGCACATAGCAAAGGTCTGTTATAAAGTCCATAGCGATATCCTGCCAAGCGACATCAGGGACAGGCAGGGGAAGGAGCAGACCTGCAGATTTGGAGCGGGTAGACTTGTTCGAGGCTTGTTCGAGTTTGTAAATGAACAGATGTAGTCTGCAACATCTCTAGGCAGCGTGGTCCACCAGTAATGACAAGCTACCAAGTCCTGACTCTTTCGAACACCAGAGTGCCCTGCCAGAGTGGAGCTCTGTCCCCAGTGGAGAAATCTCCTCCTGTCTGTAAGCCGAACAAAAGTCTTTCCGGGAGGAATGTCTCTAATCTGCAGAGGGTTAGCGGCAATAATCTTAGAAGGATCTATAATATATTGAGGAATCTCCTCAGAGTCATTAGTCTCAAATGATCGAGACAGGGCATCAGCCTTCACATTCTTATCAGCAGGGCGGAAGTGAAGCAAGAATTGAAATCGGGCGAAGAACAACGACCACATGGCTTGGCGAGGATTTAGTCATTGTGCTGACTGTAGGTACGTGAGGCTCTTATGATCCGTATAAATGGTAATAGAGTGAACCGCTCCCTTCAGCAAGTGTCTCCACTCCTCTAATGCCAACTTGACGGCCAGCAACTCTCAATCCCCGATAGAATAGTAACGTTCAACTGGAGAGAATAGTTTTGAAAAGAAGCCACAGGCTACCATCTTGCCCTTAGAGTTTTTGTGACATAGTAGTGCTCCAGCACAAAAGGAGGATGCGTCCACCTCCAGAAAGAACTGCCAAGATGCATCAGGGTGTTGAAGAACGGAGGCTGAGGTGAAAGCATTCTTGAGGTTTATAAATGCTGACTCTGCCTCCAGGGGCCAAACCTTGGCGTTCACCCCCTTCTTGGTGAGGGCGGAGATTGGGGCAGTCAGAGACGAGAAGTTTGGGATAAATTGCCGATAGAAGTTTGCGAATCATAGAAATTGTTGTATGGACCGAAGCACATGTGGACGTGGCCACTCTAAGATGGATTTCACCATCTCTGGATCCATCTTGAGTCCACAGTCAGATACGATGTAGCCCAGGAAGGGCAGAGAGTTTCTCTCGAACACACACTTCTCGAGTTTAGCATACAGGAGATTCCCCCTTAACCGAGACAGAACTTGGCGAACATGCCTCCGATGCGTCGTCAAATCAGGAGAGTAGATCAGGATGTCGTCCAGTTAGACCACCACAGAGACATACAGCAGATCCCTGAAGATGTCATTCACGAACTTCTGGAACACAGCTGGAGCGTTACACAGTCCAAAGGGCATCACGAGATATTCGTCGTGACCGTCTCGGGTGTTGAATGCGGTTTTCCACTCATCACCTTTGTGGATACAGATCAGCTTCATGAACACCTTGGCCCCGCGAATTCTATCGAAAAGTTCTGAAATGAGCGGCAAGTTGTACTTATTCTTTCCAGTGATTTGGTTCAAACCACAGTAATCGATGCGAAGAGATCCATCCTTCTTTTTCACAAAGAAAAATCCGGCTCCGGCTGGGGAGGAAGATCTCCGGATGAACCCTCTCTCCAGATTCTCCTTAACCTAGTCATACATGGCTAGGGTCTCTTGCAGGGACGACTTCACCGGAACTCCAGTCGAGAACCGGAGCATGTAGACGAAGCCATGGCAGGCCCATCAGAATAGGGTTGATAGCTTTAGGCAATACAAGGAATGCGATCTGTTCTAGGTGAAGAACTCCAACTTGTAGTGTCAGTGGTTCCGTGATGAACACAATTGGATCGGGCAATGGTAGACCATTCACAGAGGCAAAAGCCAGAGGTCTCTCCAGAAGAAGCATGGGTAGATGTAAGAGATCAACTAGATCCTGCTGGATGAAATTTGCAGCTGCTCCAGAATCAAGATAGGCAGAGGATGAATGTGATGTCTCTCCAGATATGATGGTCATAGGAATAAATAATTTGGAAGAGGTTTTGATGTTTAACCCCTTCCCGTCATAAACAACTTTCAGATTTAAATTTTCGTTTTTTCCACCCCACATTCCAAAAGCCATAACGTCTTTATTTTTCAGTCGATATAGTACAATGCGGGCTTGATTTTTGTGGGACGAGGTGTAGTTTTTTGTAGCACCATTTATTTTGCCTTATAATGTACTAGGAAACGGGAATAAAATTATTTGTGGGGTAGAAAATGAAAAAAACAGCGATACCTCCATGTTTTTTGTGCGCCGTTTTTACGGAATTTACTGTGCAATTAAAACAACATGTTAACTTTATTCTGTGGGTCAATACAATTACGGCAATACCAAATATATATAGTTTTTTCTATATTTTACTACTTTTACAAGTAAAAACCTAAGTGTAAAAAAGAAAATTAATTTTGTGTCGCCAAATTCCAAGAGCCATAACTTTTTTATTTTTCCGTAGATTAAGTGGTATGCGGGCTTATTTTTTGCGGGATAAGCTGTAGTTTTTAATAATACCATTTTGGTTTACATGCGACGGTTTGATCCCTTTTTATTTAATTTTTTGTGGGAGATTAGGTGACCAAAAAATAGACATTCTGGCGTTTACAATTTTTTTTTTTTTACGGCGTTCACCGTGCAGGTTAAATAATGATATATTGTAATAGTTCGGACTTTTATGGACATGGTGATACCAATTATGTTTATTTTTTTTTACTATGCTCTAGGGGGGAAATGTTAAAAGGGTTTTTTTTTTTTATTTGAATTTAAAAAAAAATTTTTTACACCAAAAAAAAACTTTATTTAACTAATTTTTACTTTTTTTATTAGTCCCCCTAGGGGACTTCAACCAGCAATCGTTAGATCGCTTGCACGATATACTGTAATACTAATGTATTGCAGTATATCGTGATTCTGACAGGCATCTATTAAGCCTCCCTCTTTCTAACAATTTAAATGCTGCAGTGGCTAATGACCGCAGCATTTAACAAGTTAAACGGGCGGGATCGCGCTCTAGCGCGATACCGCTCGTTACTCTGAAGTGTCGGCTGTAACATACAGCCGACACCCGCATTGTATGGAGCGGGTTCACTCCGTGAGTCCGCTCCATACTTCCCCCTAACCGGCTACGACGTAACTGTATGTCATATGTTGGGAAGAGGTTAAAGACGTTCCCCCTAGAGTTGCCTCTCCAACCAACCCTAGGTGCTGGAGTTTCCCAGCTTCTGTGGATATTGGTGCACAAAATGACCCTTCAGGCTGCGATACAGACATAAACCAGAAGAGCGTCTGCGCTGTTTCTCTAGTTCGGACAATTTGACCCTGTCTACCTTACATAGTTATATAGTTAGTACGGTTGAAAAAAGACACATGTCCATCAAGTTCAACGAAGGAATGGGAAAAATTTCTACACATAAGAGCTAATTTTTTTTTGTTCTAGGAAATTATCTAAGCCTTTTTTAAAGCCATCTACTGTAGCTACTGTGACCAGCTCCTCCGGTAGACCATTCCATAGATTCACAGTTCATACAGTAAAGAAGGCTTGTCGCCTCTGCAGATTGAACCTTTTTTTCTCCCGACGGAGTGAGTGCCACCTAGTTTTTTTAGGGGGTTTTACATCGAACAGGATTTCACTATGTTTTTTGTATGTGCCATTCATATATTTATATAAGTTAATCATGTCCCCCCTTAGTCGTATATTTTCAAGGCTAAGTAGGTTGAATTCTTTTAATCTTTCCTCATTACTTACATTCTCCATGCCCCTTATTAGCCTCGTTGCTTTTCTTTGTATTTTTTTCCAACACCAGGGCATCGTTTCTATGAACTGGAGCCCAGAACTGAACTGCATATTCTAGATGAGGCCTCACTAATGCTTTGTAAAGTGGTAATATAATATCCCTGTCCCGCGAGTTCATGCCTCTTTTAATACACGACAATATCTTGCTAGCCTTTGAAGCAGCTGATTGACATTGCATGCTGTTATTTAGTTTATGATTTACACGTACACCCAGATCCTTCTCAACAAGTGTCTCCCCCAGTATAGCTTTCCCTAGGACATATGATGCATGCAGACTGTTGGTACCCAGATGCATAACTTTACATTTAGCTACATTAAACTTAATTTGTCAAGTGGATGCCCAAACACTTAGTGTGTTCAAATCAGCTTGCAATTTATGAACATCTTCCATAGACTGAACATTACTACATAGCATGGTGTCATCTGCAAAAATAGAAATAGTGCTATTAATCCCATACACTATTTCATTAATTAATAAATTGAATCATAGTGGTCCCAGCACAGAACCCTGGGGTACACCACTTATAACCGGGGACCATTCAGAGTAGGAATCATTGACCACAACTCTCTGGATACGGTTTTGAGCCAATTCTCAATCCAATTACAAATTATACTTTCTAAACCTATAGTCCTTAATTTACCTATTAGACATCTATGAGGGACAGTGTCAAATGGCTTTGCAAAGTCCAAAAACACTATATCCACAGCGACCCATCTGTCTAAGCTTCTGCTCACCTCTTCATAAAAACAAATCAGGTTGGTTTAACAACTTCTGTCCGTAGTAAAACCCTGCTGGTTGTCACTTGTAATACCATTTTTTGTCTCATAATCCTGTATATAGTCCTTCAATAGCCCCTCAAACATTTTCCCCACGATGGATGTTAAGCTTACTGGTCTATAATTACCCGGGGAAAACCTAGAGCCCATTTTGAAAATAGGCACAACATTTGCCCTATGCCAGTCCCTTGGCAATATACCAATCACTAGAGAATCTCTAAATACCTGCATCGGTTCTTCAGGTAGCGCAACAGGGGAAGGCAATGGTGGTCTCAGCACCGAGGGTGCTAGTCTGTGAAACCATCTCGCCTGTCGAACCTCCTGAGTGCGTTCCTGGATCCTTATGTCTACACGGGTGGCCAACAGGATGAGGGCATCCAAGGTAGAAGGAAGGTCGTGGGCTGCAAGCTCATTCTTGATGTGTGAGGATAATCCCTGCCAAGAGGTCACTACCAATGCCTCATTGTTCCATGCCAACTCTGCTGCCAGGGTACGAAAGGAGAGAGCATACTTTCCTACAGTAGAGCCTCCTTGCTTGAAGTTTAAGAGTGGCCGCGACAGAAGATGTTCGGCCCGGCTCATCGAATACGTCAGGAACAAGGCTAGGTCCGAGGATTCAGGTCCCTGTTGTTCCAAAATAGGATTCATCAGTGCGAGGGCTTTGCCAACGAGGAGGAAGATAATGAATGCTACTTTGGCCTCCGGCCTTGGGCTGGCCAGCGGGTTCCGTGGCCTGAGCGTACTGTCACGATCTCGGGGTATGTGGACCCACTAGGGCACTCCACCATAGCGGAGAGGCAGCTGGCCAAGTCACAGTCTATGCACAAGTCTATACAATAAGTACGTAGCAGAATATTTAGAGCTAGTCCAGACAATTGGCAGAGGCTTTAGCACGGATGGGGCAGGATGTAGCAGGTTGAGCCAGACATGGTGGATGACAGCAGTTTGCGCCAGGCATAGCAGATGACAGTAGGTGCAGCAGTTTGCGCCAGACATGGCGGATGACAGTAGGTACAGCAGGTTGCGCCAGACGTGGCAGACGACGTTAGATGCAGTAGGACACGACTCCAATCACTAGACAGACTCAGGAACAAAACACATCATGGGAAACAGGATACAGGTAGCAGGGCACGGGAACACAGGGAACAGTAAACGGCTAAGGGACCATTTGCAAGACATGGGAATTACAAACAATGATCAGGCAAGTAATGAAAGGGTAGGGCCTTTTTATAGTTCAAGGTGATCTGGAGCAGAATTAATTAATTTACATATGCGTGCGCTGGCCCTTTAAGGCCGGGAACCAGCACGCACCCTCTAGTGGACACTATGGGATAGAGTGGCCACATGTGCTGATGTCTCCGGGGAGGGAGATGTTGGCAGGAAGAGGAAAATCTGCGGGCGGCAGGTAAGTGGAGGTTGTGGTCCGTGACCGCAGCCGTAACATGTCCCAGAAGCCATTTTTCAAGAGGACAATGCCAGGCCGCATGTCGCTAAAGCTACTGTGAGCGGCCTCGGTGGCCTAAACGTGCTTCATGGCACCGCAATGGGGGCGACATGTGCACCCTCCTATGCCAACCTTTTCCTGGGGCTGTGGGAGAGAGACTTATTCTTGTCCAATCAGATGTCGACGGTGAACAGGGTCGTACTTTGGACCAGGTTCATCTGCGACATTTTCTTGATATGGCATGGTACCAAAGAAGATTTCTATTCCTTCATGGCAGAATTAAACTGCAACGATTCCAATATCAAATTAACATGGAGGATAGAGGATAGGGCAGTGGATTTCCTGGATGTGCTCATCAAACGTGATAATAGTGGGTACATACAGACGGATGTATATAGGAACCTCTGTGAATTCATACTTACATGCATCTTCATCTCACCCTAGACACGATACAAGCCATCCCGGCGGGACAATTTCTTTGGATGAAGAGGCTCTGTTCCACCGAAGAAGACTTTGAGAAACAGGCAGCTATATTGATGCAGCGTTTCTTGGATAGAGGATATAGCAAGAAATATATACGGAAGGCGTACCAAAGAGCTTGTAAAACAAGCCAATCCAAAGTACTACAACCTGTAGCCAAGAAAATACTGCCCACACAAACGTATGTGACGACTTACCATGACAGATGGGGAGAAATGGTACAGTGTTTATCTAAATACTGGCCCATACTGAGGACGGACCCTGTATTTTCCGAATTGCTACCTTTGAGACCTGCTGTAGCCTCCAGATGAGCAATGAACCTCCGTGATACTTTGGTTCACAGTCACTACAATCCCACTAGAGTAAAACCTATCCTTCGTGCAGGTAAACCACGTTGGGGTTGTCGACCATGTGGACGTTGCATTGCCTGCCCGAACATTGTTGAAAGCGAGGAATTTTGGGACTCGACAAAGAAGACCAAATATAGAATCACATGGCCCATCACATGCAACACCAAAGTGGTGATCTATTATGCACAATGTCCGTGCCCCCTGATCTACATCGGGTTGACTACAAGAGAATTGAAGGTGAGGATACGAGAAGATGTGAATGGGATTGAGGCTGCTAGAGTAATTAAACCCGAAATGGCAGATCTGCTGAAAACTATACCTAGACATTTCTTTTTCCATCATGGGTGTGATTCTAGGGGTCTACACACCATCGGTATTGACCATAGGGGCGGGTCTCTGATGAAGAGACTGTTACGCTTAGAGGCCCGTTGGATTTGGAAACTTAAAACTTTTCACCCAATGGGCCTTAATGAGAATTTGGGTTTCGCTGCATTTCTGTAACTGGTGTTTTGATCTCCCATGTGGTGTTTTTAGGTGTCACATAATGACATGATTATTTTAATTGTATAATAATTTATTTTCTTATTTTATTTTATTCTATTTAGGTCCTGTGATCTAATTGATGACCCATGAGTCTGTTTAGAGGTATTTATTAAAATATATTTTTTACATATGCATAGATAAAATATTATTATTATTTTTTTACATATATATTTAACATATTTTGTATTATTACTCTTTTTCTGAACACATATGAATATACATGTATGTATATGTCTATGTATGCATACACTTTTGCCGTAGCATTCACAATGAGTTATTCATTATTTTTTCGTCACTTTTGCAATAATTGATTTGTGAATAAATGTCATATATACACGTTTCATAATAATTTTTTATAAAAAAACTTTTTATAAATTTATGTTTTTTTATTTATTTATAATATATCTTGATCCCCATCAAACACATTATGTCACACATTTTTTTGTTTGGATATATATACACATAAATAAACACTTTTTTCACTTTGTATTTTTCATTTTTCTGAGTATCACATTCTTTGTCAGATATTGCACATGTATATATAGCTTCCCAATTATTAATAATTTTTAGTTTATTAGCACACACAACACCGATAGTGGGGTGCAAACATATGTTCCGGTCCCCCCTCTGTTATAGAACCTTTTGTTCCTTCATGCACTTTATGTACATAAATATATACGATCGTATTCATTTTCGATTTTATTTCATATACGCATTCTATTTATTTATTTCTTCAGTGGTGAATGTATAGGATATGATACACAATTGCGATTATATTTTCTATTTATTATTCATCCTTTTATTGTCTATTTATTATGTATTATTATTTTTCATATACATATATTGTACACCGCGTTCCAAATTATTGTGCAAATGTTATTTTTCGCTGATTTTCCTAAATAGTCAATGCAAATGACAGTCAGTATAATCTTCAAGCCATCAACCGTTGGAGTATAATGCGAATTTTATTGAACAAATCTCCTAATGATAACAGATTTTTTTTAGAAGTAAAAAACTCAACATTTTAAAGGTTGTAAAGAGAACTAAAATGGTAATTTGTTGAATTTGCAGCATCAGGAGGTCATATTTACAGAAATCAAAAGCTCTTTCAATAAAAAAAAACTTAGCAGGCCAAGTTACATGTTAACATAGGACCCCTTCTTTGATATCACCTTCACAATTCTTGCATCCATTGAATTTGTGAGTATTTGGACAGTTTCTGCTTGAATATCTTTGCAGGATGTCAGAATAGCCTCCCAGAGCTTCTGTTTTGATGTGAACTGCCTCCCACCCTCATAGATATTTTGCTTGAGGATGCTCCAAAGGTTCTCAATAGGGTTGAGGTCAGGGGAACATGGGGGCCACACCATGAGTTTCTCTCCTTTTATGCCCATAGCAGCCAATGACACAGAGGTATTCTTTGCAGCATGAGATGGTGCATTGTCATGCATGAAGATAATTTTGCTACGGAAGGCACGGTTCTTCTTTTTGTACCACGGAAGAAAGTGGTCAGTCATAAACTCTACGTACTTTGCAGAGGTCATTTTCACACCGTCATGGACTCTAAAGGGGCCTACCAGCTCTCTCTCTCCATGATTCCAGCCCAAAACATGACTCCGCCACCTCCTTGCTGACGTCGCAGCCTTGTTGGGACATGGTGGCCATTCACCAACCATCCATCTGGACCATCCAGGGTTGCACGGCACTCATCAGTAAACAACACGGTTTGAAAATTAGTCTTCATGTATTTCTGAGCCCACTGCAACCATTTCTGCTTGTGAGCATTGTTTAGGGTGGCCGAATAATAGCTTTATGCACACTTGCAAACCTCTGGAGGATCCTACACCTTCAGGTTCGCAGGACTCCAGAGGCACCAGTGGCTTCAAATACCTGATTGCTGCTTTGCAATGGCATTTTAGCAGCTGCTCTCCTAATCCTATTAATTTGTCTGGCAGAAACCTTCCTCATTATTCCTTTATCTGAACGAACCCGTCTGTGCTCTGAATCAGCCACAAATCTTTTCACAGTACGATGATCACGCTTACGTTTTCGTGAAATATCCAATGTTTTCATACCTTGTCCAAGGTATTGCACTATTTCACGCTTTTCGGCAGCAAAGAGATCCTTTTTCTTTCCCATATTGCTTGAAACCTGTGGCCTGCTTAATAATGTGGAACGTCCTTCTTAAGTAGTTTTCCTTTGATTGGGCACACCTGGCAAACTAATTATCACAGGTGTCTGAGATTGATTACAATGATCCAAAGAGCCCTAAGACACAATACCATCCATGAGTTTAATTGAAAAACTAATAATTAAATGTTTATGACACTTAAATCCAATGTGTATAATAATTTGGAACATGGTGTATGTGTATTACTATTTTGTATATATAATTTATATTGTCTATGCATCACTTTACATTGTTTATTTTATATATATATATATTTATTTATTTTTCAAATATACTATCTATTGTTGTGTGTTTTTTACTTTCTTTATAATAATTATGTAATATTATAACATGCAAGGAGATAGGGAAAGGTTAGGGACAGTCTATTCACCTTAATATTGGTGCAAAAATTGTGATATGCTGTTGTTTGCCAATATGTTTGCATGTAATTAATTGCAATATGTATGCGTAATATTGATCATATGCGCTATCGCCTGGGGTCTGTTATGGCATATATCTGTTGCTGGGATACATGGTTTTTGTATAGTTATGTTGCTTTGTGATCTTTGACACCGTTGTAGTCATGTGAGCATCCAGCCCTCTCCCCCATCAGGTGACCGAGTTGGACAGTTTGCAGCTGCACACATATGCTAGAGCGCAGCCCGCGCATGCGCACTTGTCAGGACTCTTCTGAACCCTGTTGTGCGCCACACATGAGACGCTTGGTGCATCTGCAAGTAGCCATTACTCCCTGCTACCTGCGTTGTCAACTGGGAACCATCAAGCCACTCAGCGGTCCCACAGCTGATTGGTGTTTGGGACGCATAAATTTCCTCTTCTGACTCTCTGACACCACCCCCCGGACGAAGGCTTTTCTCGCCGAATCGCGCGTCGCGTGTGACGCCAGACAGCAGTGCTGTACAACATGCGTAAGCTACTAACATCAAGCTGCATGTGTCTTTTCTAATAATGACTTATGTGAGTTAGGTGCTAAGTTGCAGCATTGGTTATAATTATATATCATGACCTGGGACCCTATATAGTTCTCTGAACAAGTGTATACTCCCTGACGGTTTTCCAGGTGCTATTTATTTATTTATTCATTTATTTATTTATGCACTCATGTATTATCCCTTCATGCATATGCCATTACATAGCCCATCATCTATAGGTGTCTGGCTTCCATATTTTCCACACTGTGGTAGTCATCTTTGATTTTAACATGCAAGTATTTATATTCATTTTCAATTGCAATGGGTCCTGCCAGCAGCCAATCTTGATGATTTGCGTGCCCATTGAATTCAGCGTGGCATAACATTCCTCAGACAACCATTAATAACCTCAATTAACTTTGTGTATCCCCCGCAACATGACCTTAACTACCTCACCGCCCCATACACACACACACACACACACATGGTAAATCACCTCAGGTGTTTTCAGAGTCTAGTGATGCCTCTGGTGTTCATATTGATGTTCTTATTGAGAATATTTTATTTTTAGGGTGGCACCATTTTTACGCGTTCACTATTTCAGGCCAGAAATTAAACCATGATCATTTAACCTGTATTCATCAAATACAGAGAATACATCATTAAAATTATTTTCACCTTAAGGCTGGGCCCACATGAGTCGGATATGCTGTGTAAAAGTACGCAGCGTATTCGACCTAAAACCTGCAGGGAATTTCACACAAAAAAACGCACCAAATCGTGGTGCAGATTTTCGGGCAGAATCTCCATTGCGGAGAGAAGTGCAAGGAAGAAAAAAAAGCTAATACTTACCCCCAGTCGTTGTCATAGTGACGCAGCCACATGGGATAAAACGTCACCCCAGGTTGGCCAGGCTGCATGGAGAACAGAGGGACATGTCGCTATGACAACATCCGGGGGGTAAGTATTGGCACTTTTACTAATATTAATTTTAAAAAATATTTAATTTTTTTTTCAGATTTGCGATTTTTGCGGCGGAATCACAGCAAAAATGCAACATATGCTATTTGTTGCAAGTTTTACCTCCCCATTGAATTAAAGAAAACCCAGCAACAAAAGAGCTAGATTTTCGAAGCATGCAGGATTTAGAAACTGCACTGCAGGTCAATTTATGAACATTTTCTCAGCAGATTGTGCAGCATTATTTTCCTCTCCCATTGATTTCAAAGGGGTTTTTGAGGCGGAAAACGGCTCAAGATAAGGCATGTCGCTTCTTTTTCCCGCGAGCATTTCCACGGCAAAGAACGTGTCAAACGTGTGAACAGGGCCTAATTTTGACATTAATCGTTTATGTTATTTTAGGACACAATGAACAGGTCTATTTCAGAAATACATGAGCAACATTTTCAGTTTATGAAGTTAAAATTCTGTGCAAACTGTAGCTTAATAGACACAAGCCAAATGCTTTATGGCACCTCAAATGTAATTAACTATATTGAATTTAAATTAGATTTGCAACTAAACTTAAATGTGAACTTATCGGCTACTGGATATTACTGCCAACCAATCCAAACCATTTACTATATGCAATATCCATTAAACACTCTTTATAGCTCACAACATTTGCTTATCTATTAAGAAAGTGTTTAATCAGGATTATGCTAAAACATAGCTGGCGTAATTTAAAGCACTTCAATTCATATGCTTTTGAGCTGTCGAAATCGGATCAAATGTGATATTGTGATATTGCATAATAGGAGCCCATGGGGGATTAAAGGAGGGGACAATGGCTCTAACGCTTTACTAACTCATCTAAATGAGAGTTCCTTCCACCACACTGACTGATATTATGCTAAACTATATTGTACTATATTTTATACTTTTTAAACTCTTAAGAACAGCTCTAGGTCTTGTTCTTTATAATGACTGCCACAGCACTACCACGCCTGCAGGAGATATATGTTCACTAGGAAACTGTTCACTATGCTCAAAACAAATAGCCGCAGTTATGTGATTTACAAAGGGAAAATATAGTAAATAGCATAAAATGGCAAACTTGGCTGACTTCATAATTAGTTTGGAGATCTGAGCCTGTGATGGATGAAAAGATACAGCACTTGTAGCAGAAGGCCTTTGCCTATTGACAACTCGGCTATGGATATATCATTTTCTCTGTGTCATCTTGCCAGGCAATTTGGTCTGTATCCTGAATAAAGTCCAGAGCCCATCTGGAGTCAAGGCTATGAAGTGTGATGATTGATGTCAGATAGCTTTTGTTGGGTGGCCTAATGCCCACTCATTTAACAAACGATGTTCTATCATGCTATACATAAAACTTTAATCTGTATATTCAGGGAAAATATTAAACAGAAGTGTGGAGGCTTAACAGATACACGGTACATGCCATGCCAATTAAATTGTGCTGTGAGGTCAACAGCCACTGGAAGACGAGGTAAAAACAAAAATAACTTTAACCCTGCAGCAAGAATATAAGGAGAATATTTAAAGAATGAAAGACTGTAAGAACATGTCAAATACTCTATGGAATGCATCCAAATCTGTGCATCGTGTCATGGGCCATGACATTTACATTTAATTTCCGAGCACATAAGTAGCAATCAACACTGATTTTTAATATATATGATGAACTATGTATTATAAGACGACAGAGATGACTGGCAACTGACATGTTTCTTGGTTTTATACCGTTAAGTGTCCCCTGTAATTTCATAGTTACCACAGTGAATGTTTTTTAATATTTAACCCCCAAGGATGAAGCTAATTTTTATTTTATTTTTTCACATTTCCACAGCCAGAACTTATTTATTTATATGTTGATGTAGGTATATATGAAGGCTTGTATTTTGCAGGACATAATTTTTTAGGCATTATTTTAGTGCACTTTTTATACTTGTGTTGTGGCTTCTGCTCATAATAGAAGCCGCAAAGCTCTGCTGGATCGGTCATACAATGGATACCGCCAGCGCCCAACAGCCCCCAATGACTTACAATAGGGTCTGTCGGGTTCTGGCATTGGTGTCCATCATTTTCACAGGAAAAATCGCTATTTTATTGTTACATTTTATGGACTCTGCAACAGAGCCTCAGCTGTACATGTGAAGAAAGCCTAAGTTAGATATTTATTATTGAGAGAACATTGATTCTGCCATTGTTTGTGGTTTTTGAGGTTCTTTGCCAATCCCCAAAAATGATGTTTACTTTAAACAAGGAATTTCAGTACTTTCCACCCACTTGCAGTATCCAGAGGACAGTTATATTGGATAATTGCATATGAAATGTATCATCGTGAGAATCTTTTTGCGATAGTCTTTCTTAAAAAATGAATCCTCCTTAGTTCAGCCAATGGACCACAGTACTGAGTTATATAACTAAGGAAAAGGGACAGCAGTCTATTATGCTTTTCTGTATGAAGAATAATATTAGTGATGCTGTGTTGGCACAGAAGCATGTTCAGTCTGGTATCCTAAAAAGAAACATGTGAATAAGATACCTCAGTGGCATGAGATGATTTTTATCGAACTTGATGCTACTGTATAAAGGCTTTCAAAATTTTACCTGCCGAATCCATTAAGCAGTCACAACAATATGGAATAAAGATAATAATGACACAGCTAGTGTACTAAAGACAAAGTTAGTCAGCAGCTCCACACAAATTGAAATGAATGTGAAGGGTCCCTGCAGGCACTAAGATATACTGTATGCAAACAGTGAATTATTTTACATTGGAATACTGTTGTATTTACTATACTTATAAATAGGAAGTTCTTAGTGCACACTTTGTTCAAATTGTGTGAGCTCACCTGCCACGACAATGCAACCTCATACAGATGGGTCCTTACACTAAACATTATTCCTGTGCAACCGGAGACTCACCTCTCTCTCTCTCTCTCTTGGGCCTAGGCCTCCAAAGTGTTTTCAGGATAGATAGGAATCAGCTTTATTCTATACTAAGAAAAAGCAGCCGTAGGCAGGTGGGAGGAGCGCACGACTAAGGTTGCCACCCGTCCAGTATTCCACCGGCCTAAGAGGAGTTTTTATGTTCAGGTCGGTGCCAGTATTTAATTTTTTTTACAGCCTCATATGAGGCCAGTATTTTTTAGTCGCCACCAACCCTTTCCGGATCCAGAGGGACAGTCCCGGATTTCGGGTGATGTCCCGCTGTCCCGGGTGGCATGTCCCAAATGCAACTGTACAGATGTAGCCGTCTTTATCTTGACTATTAAAGCATTAACTACACAGTGGCAAAATCCTTTATCTTGACTTTTTCGATGAAGTTTCAATGGCTTTTGTTGTGTGATATCACGCTGCAGCAAGTTATCTGAGTCAAGATAAAGACGGCTACATCCATATGTGTGTCCTCAGGACGCAGATACAGTTAGATCCATATTGAATGGGCATCCATAGTGAATGGGGATCCAAGGGACAGACCTGAAGAGCAGATCAATCTCCTCCAATCATCGTGGGAACAGGGTTAAGTCAGTATTTATTTTATTATGCACTATTGGAACTTAAGACTGTGTGGGGGTCACTATGGCGGCATTATACTGTGTGATGGCAGCTATTGGGGCATTTTACTGTGTGGGAGCAGCTATGAGGGAATTATTCTGTGTGGGGTGCAGCTATAAGGGAATTATACTGTGTGATGCCCAGTAAGGGATCATTATTTTGTGTGGGGCCACTATGGGGGCATTATACTGTATGGGGGCATTGTACCGCTCGTCCCCATCCATAGCTCTGTGTGACAGGAACAAACAAGCAACAATGTCTCGTTGATCGGCGCTCGCTGCACCGGCCGACTGTCGGCTGGTGTAAAAGGCCCTTTAGAGATAATAGGCTGAGCGAAGTGAAGGGGGATGAAGGAAGCCTGAGAAGTGAAGAAAGAAGCATAATTCTTTGATGAAATATTATAAAGTATTTTATATTTACCTGTACTATTCATTTATGAAAAGTTGTTTTATAACTGGACGTACACTTTTTGTGTGAAATCCCACTGCATGTTAAGCCACGCCCCCTTTCCCATGCCGGTAATTTTTTATTAAGAAGTTGGCAACACTACGCACGACCAAGATGGAGGCAGTCACCACCCACCTTGTTAGGATGTGCTGACTAAATCGGTCTTTGGCACTGTACTTTTTGGGGTGCTTTGTAACAATATGTACATTTTAAGCACAACTGTAATTTTCAGTCTGCACATAATTTTCAGGATTGAACTAAACATTAATAGAACTATGTGTATTTTCAGTTTAATTCTTCTAAAGAGGTTGATTATTCTATCATTCATATAACAGTACAAACTACAGGGGATTGCTGTATGCCTTTTATGCTATGATAGGAAAATCAATGTGTCGCCGGATATTATTTCTTATCTCTGTGCTAACAGTAAATAAATAAGCCTTACAATCACAGGTAAACCTTTACATTGAGCTTAAACATCCACTGCGATGCTTGCATTGTAAGAAGCTTTAGAATATCAGAACTAACAGCAGTTACCCAGCTGAGCCGCAAGAGAACAACAAAACCATCCCAATACCCCATCTATCAGTATCTACTCATGAGAAACAACTTCTGTTACACTTCAGTGGACTCACTACCGCCTCCACCATCCTCTCCACTTTACTTTATTAATTACGCTTTTCTCTGGCTGCTCCTTTTATCCAGTATTGATAGAATTGCACTGCGCTTTTTCTTTCTT
This sequence comes from Rhinoderma darwinii, assembly GCF_050947455.1. Lineage (NCBI taxonomy): Eukaryota > Metazoa > Chordata > Amphibia > Anura > Rhinodermatidae > Rhinoderma > Rhinoderma darwinii. Next base: position 135,988,307 of record NC_134688.1, read on the forward strand.
TATATCCTTCATCCTCTTCCTTCAGTTTCTCCTTTACCTTGGCTCTTACCCACCTATACTATACAGTCTAACTACAGTTAATATTTTTCACATAGCTATTAATATTCATGAGCCTTTAAGAATGCATCAGGGGATTGTTTAACAGAAATTCCCAACTATTTTATTATTATTATGTACCAGAATCGCTCTTTATAGGTCAGGGAGAGTTCCAATTTCACAGCATGGCAGTCAGGAGAATGTAACGTCTCTGAGGTCTCCCCATAATCCCATTGGCAGACACAAGCTTTTTTTTTTTCCTGCTCCTTTACAAGCTATAGGCTGCTCAAATCAGTATATATGGTATATAGTCTACGTGAGGATAACAGAGTAACAATAGCAAATATATCTATTTGTGTATGGCATTATAATCTTGGGTATGGCATTATACCTTGCTCCCTTGTGTGGGAGAATAATAGGAAATACCTACAACATATACCTAACATTTTCTTATAATGGGCACAATAAAACATACCATTGTTGTAGTATTAGTATCCTTCAAGTCTGAAGTGCATATTTATCAGACATTGAAAACTTGAACTTATGATATAAATGCCATTCCACCTAGAAATGTGCTCCTTCCAGCATTATCTACATACAATATTATATGTCTTTTTCAGTGTTCAAGAGCATTTGCCACTAAGATAAAAAGAGGCGCCTTCTTCTGTCAAGTTGTTGGACATTATCAGTCATATCTTAGCTAAATCTGGGAGAGCTGGGTGACTACCAACGCAGACACTATTACAATTTGCACGTGGATTATATCAGATTTCTCACATTCCTAAATGGCAAATCTACTTAGTAGTACAGGTATACATTTCATCTTCACACAACTTTGGACTGTATTAATGTGATGTCACAAAATCACAAGAGTGGCCTAACGCTTTTGTTGTCAGGGGTTTCTTGACATTTTGCACCTCTGGTAGCCAGGAGAATTTTCTAACTTTTTACATGTACAAACAAACCTTAATTATCAAAATAAAATAAAAAATCATAATAAACCCCCATACCTATATATTTTTGGAAAGTAGACACCCAGTATTGCAAAACGCCCCTCATCACTTTATACACATAGTACAAAAGGTTCATGTTTGTGATTACAAGTCTCAAACAAACAGAAAAATAAAAGTTAAAATAAAAAGAGCGACAATAAATTAAAGTTTAAGATGTGCAGAGTTCATTGATACCACTAAGGTCCCTCTGCATTCAAGCCAGAAATGTTGTGGATTTTCAGTGCAGATTTGCACGCGGAAAGTCTTTAGTGGATTGCAGTACCAGCCGTGTGGATGGGATTGGAACAAATCTCTTCAACATGTTGGAGAAAATGTTCTGTATCAAAATCATAGCAAGCGGCTGATTTTCAAATCTAAGTGCGTGCGGATTTTGCAGTGGCTTAGCTGCGGAAGTCCGCAACAAATCCGCCATGTGTGTGTGTGTACCCTAGGGTAAGGGCATATGTGGAGGATATTTTCACTGCAAATTTATGGCATATCCGCAACGAAGCCGAAGCAAAATCCGCATGTGGATATTGACGCAGATTTTGTTATGGATTTGCTACTTATTGCAAAGGGGGAAATCCTCAGTAAAAACGTGTGACAAAGCTGCAAACTTCCGTGCAGATTTGTCCTGCTATTTGTGGATGGGGTCTTGAAAACTCCATCCAAATGTATTGTACTCTAAATGTTCACTGAAGAATCTGCACCAGAATGATCTAGATTTACCCTTAGGCCTCGTGCACACTTACATCACTGTTTTCACGGCCGCTTTGACGGGTCCGTGAACCCGTTTTAGCGGCCGTGTGATTTCCGTGTTTCCGTTTCCGTGTGCCGAGCATGGTACTGTCCAGGGTGCTGAAAGAGTTAATGGGCTGCACTGATCGGCGGTAACTCTTTCAGCACCCTGGACAGTACCATGCTCGGCGCGCGGAAAATAAAATTTTAATGTAATTTAAAAAAAGTTCATACTTACATTCCTCCTGTCCGGCCTCCAGCGATGACGTTCAATCCATGTCGCCGTTGCAGCCAATCAGAGGCTGTAGTGGCGGTCACGCACATCAGGATGACGTCAGAAGGCCGGCCTCCAGGGATGACGCTTCATCCCACGTGACCGCCTCTGCAGCCAATCACAGGCTGCAGCGGCCTCTGCAGCCAAACACAGCAGCAGCGGCCTCTGCAGCCAATCACAGGCTGCCGAATCACAAAAGAAGGTCGGACTGGAGGAAGAAGAGGGACTCGTCACCAAGACAACGACCGGGTACGTATGAAATGCTTTTTATTTTATTTTTAATCAGCAGCCTCTTTTCTCTATCAGTTATTGATAGAGACAAGTGGCTGCCGACTAGTGTAATATTTTTCTAATGTTTTTCTGCCCGCCCGGCGGTTGCTAGGCATCGGCTCCGTCACACATGGACGGCACACGGATGGCACATGGATGCCTTCCGTGTGCCTTCAGTTTTTTTAACGGCCCCATTGACTTGCATGGGCCTCACGGTCACGGAATCCCGGACCAAAGTAGGACATGCTCTACTTTGGATCGGAACGGAGCAACGGACCGTCAAAAACTGTAGTGTGCATGGCCCCATTGAAATGAATGGGTTCAGGGTGCTATCAGTGACAAAAACGGATAGCACCCTGAAGGAAAAAACTGAAGTGTGCATGAGGCCTTATGCGTAAAGGCACATATCTTCACTGAAGAAAACAAGAATCTGGTTTTAAAATAGGAATTTAAAAAAAAGTTAGAGACTCTGTCACCACATTATAAATGCCCTATCTCGTACATAATGAGATTGCCGCTATAATGTAGGTGACAGCAGTGTTTTTTATTTAGAAAAACTATCTATTTTTACCAAGTTATGAGCGATTTTACCTTTATGCTAATTACTTTCTTAATGCCCAACTGGGCGTGTTTTTACTTTAGACCAAGTGGGCGTTGTACAGAGGAGTGTATGATGCTGACCAATCAGTGACCAATCAGCGTCATACTCTTCTCTCCATTCATTTCCTCAGCGCATAGGGATCCTGCTAGATCAGTATGTGCTGTCTTAGGCTATGTTCACATTGAGTTTTTTGACAAGTTTTTTGACGCGTAAACCGCGCCGCAAAACTCATCAAAAACGGCCTGAAAATGCCTCCCATTGATTTCAATGGGAGGCGGAAGCGTCTCTTTTCCGGTCCGGCCCGGCCCGGCCCGCAGGAGAAAGAAGAGACCTGACCTATCTTCGGGCATTACGCCTCTGACCTCCCATTGACATCAATGGGGGCAGAGAAAGCGTATTTTGCGGCATTTTATGCCCGCGGCGCTCAATGGCCGTGGGAGAAAAACGCCGCGTGCAGGGAGAGGAAAATCTGCCTCAAACTTCCAAACGGAATTTTGAGGCAGAAATTCCGCCTGCACAAAACTCTGTGTGACAATAGCCTAATACTCACATATTAACGTTACTGAAGTGTTTAGACAGTGAATAGACATCACCTACAGTCAGGATGAGATGTCTATTCACAATCCTGACACTTCGCTAACGTTTCTGTGGTACTTACAGCATAGCAAGCGTAATCTCGCGAGATCACGCTGTAAATGACAGGTTACAGCGAGATTACGCTTGCTCTGCTGTAAGTACCACAGAAACGTTAGCGAAGTGTCGGGATTGTGAATAGAAATCCTGTCCTGGCTGGAGGTGATGTCTATTCACTGTCTAAACACTTCAGTAACGTTAATGTGTCAGTATAAGACAGCACATACTGATCTAGCAGGATCCTTATGCGCTGAGGAAATGAATGGAGAGAAGTGTATGACGCTGATTGGTCACTGATTGGTCAACGTCATACATTTCTCTCCACAACGCCCACTTGGTCTAAAGTAAAAACACGCCCAGTTAGGCATTAAGAAAGTAATTAGCATAAAGCTAAAATCGCTAATAACGTGGTAAAAATAGATCGTTTTTCTAAAAAATAAAAAACACTGCTGTCACCTACATTATGTAGGAGATGGGGCACTTATAATGTGGTGACAGAGCCTCTTTAAAATGTATAATATACAGGGATTACAAACGAGTGCACCCCACACACTCCATATATTTCCAGAAAGCAGGCAACCTAAAGAATGTAATAGTCCTACCTAGTAATTTCAGTCCTGACCACCATCATGCAATTATTAAATATATAGTGATTTTAACTAGTTCCAATCTTCTACTAGGGCTTTAGTTGCAGTGTGTAATGTGACCAATCATTGGAGAAAGCTCGGACAGTGCTGGGATGGAACTATGGCCCTAAAGGGTATTATGCCACTGTTACATGCCACCATAGACCCCAGCACATAATGCGTAACTGCACCGAGCATGTCCTATAAACCAACTCCCTCAAAGTCAGTGTCCCACGTGGGCTAAGAAGGGCTGCAACACTAAGGCTTTTTATAGGATAAGGAATAGCGCACAACTACAAAATCATACGTACGTCTCCTGCCCTACCGGATGGATGAGCAAGGTGGCTTTACCTGTCGATCTATTATACACAAAATTTCCATTTCACTTGAATATTGTTAGTGTACTAACGTAATAGTGGCAATGAATTAAACATCATTCATAAAGTATCCTATTCAGGAAAAGGATACACACAAAGCAATTGCTGGACTAAAAGATGCTTAATTGTGTGGACTAACAGTAAATCGCTACATAGTGTTGGATGGCTACAGCAGCTGCTTTTTGAGCTGCGTTTAGAATGGAAACGTTTAGCATAAAATTGCTTACGGTAGTATAAAGATTATAATTTACACTTTACAACCATTGCATAATATGTGAATAATTCAAAATGTTAAGAAATCATCAGATTGCCCAAATCCAATCATCAGACAACTATTAACATGACCGAAAATACAAAACAAGTCCCCGAAAATGGTTCTTTTTCAAGAGGCAACAACTCTATTAATGATCAATTTATCGATTGTTCAAGACAAGTAACAATGTATTTACTACTTATGAAATGTATATATAAACTGTACAATGCTGCTCAAAGGGCAGCACATGATGAGCTCCTACTTTACCTATACCCAATGGCCAACATGAAGAGATCCTCCATCTGGCACTCAAGTCAAGAAGCTAGATCTCTTGTGGCATTACAGGGGTCATCTTCTGTCATCTCCCATTCAAATTTACCTTTATGTCTAATAATGGCAAATTTAATTCAGATTATTAATTACAACAGGACTTTGGGGCAAATTGCCATAAAAAACAAAGTCATTGAAAATGACATATTGCATCATGTGTCCAATTATTTATCTTGACTGATTATTTTCCTCTCTTGATCTAGCCCTGTCATAGCCAATTGATCAGTTTACTTTTACTTAGTAAATAACAATATACACATCAGGCACTTATAGTAATTCTAGTTTTGTGTTACTATTATTTAATTTTTATTATTCTAAAGTTTAACTTATTTGAAAATGGCAAAACTACACAAGTTCTTTGGCACTAACTTAAATCCGTTTTTTATTATAAACATTTTTTTTTAACCACTTGGTGGTGCTTTTTATGTGAGTATCCGTATATAAAAAAAAATCTTGAATTGGTTCAGTGTTCATACTAATCACTAAAACACACATAATAAGCTGACATTTCTAGTTTTCTGCAACTCACTTTTCAGCTTTGCTGTGTAGCCTGTGGCAGGGTCTGTGCACCTCCAAGGAAGTTAAAAATAAAAATGTCTACAAAACGTGAAAATATAACAAACATATTATTTCTCTTCCACATACATTTAAATAATAAAACTACTTTAACGTCATTGTATGCAGCTTGGTATTTAAAATAAAAAACCAACAACTATACAAAGGTATATTATAATAAGTTCCAGATTTGGAGTTCTTGCGGAATTAGTCCTAAAGTCAGAGTATATCTATATCTGAAAAAGGAGGAACATGAATATGGAAGAGCATGTACTGTAATTTTATCATATTTTCAGAGACAAATTAACAGATTGCTCATTCATTTCCAAATATAAACGGGATGAGTTATGTGCAGTGATTATCTCAGGGAAACAGCTGGATTTTTGCAGACTTTTAAAGCTGCTCTTTCTTAAAAACATAAATTTTAATGCAAACGCTTGTGGAATAAAGTATCAACTGTAGGTATACCAAATGTATCCCTGTACAGATACCAAATGTATTCTCCCACACTTTATGTATTGCAGCTATATTTAACTTTTCAGTTTTGTTATTAGGTGACAAAAATGTTCTAAATATGGACAAAATAAGGGTTAGGTGATTGGGTTTTGCACATCAAATGAGGCCAGTGATGGGAAACACGTCACTTGAAATGCAACATGTACAACGGTTTCTTTTGTTTCACAACATATGGGGAAATGTATCAAAACTGTTCACAAAGTTATATGTGTCCTCCCTTACGTTTTCTCTAAATCGGATATAACCCGAGATGTATAACGCGAAATGTTACACAAACATGTAAAAGAAAGGTATACCTTCGACAGATGCAATCTGTTAGTCATCTGTCACCCATAGACTCCCCTGTTCAAAAAAAGTAAAATACGTAACAGTCATCTAGTACAAAAATGTATACATTGTACATATATGGGTTTTTTTCAACATGGAAGTCTACGGGTGACAGATAGCATCCATCAGAGGAATCCGTCGACCATATATCACCCATAGACTCCCATCAAGGCCGGCGTCAGCACCCTGCGAATCCGGGCAAGTGCCGGGGCCCATTGCCCTGGGGGGGCCACATGGCTGCCGGGTGCGGACACTGAGGTCATGGCCCCTCCAGGAGTGGAATCCCCGGCCAGAGCGTTGCCAACGCTCTGGTTGGTGATTCTGCTCCTGGACGCTCCCCAGACAGTGGCATAGCTGAAGCTAGGGGGGCCCACAAGGCCCACAGTCCGTCCCCCCAATGGCGCAGAAGCACTGCAATAAATGAATCCCCTACATTGCGGGGCAGGCCCTCCCACTGTGCCATACAGCCAATTAGTCCACTGTGCCGTTCAGCCAATCAGCCCGCTTCTAGCTGTTTCCCTCTTCCTCGTGACCTAGAGGGAAAGGAATGGCTACAGTAATAAGTCATTGTGTTCATGTCTGCTCCTCCCCAGCAGTACGAGAAGCAGTGTCCCGCTGTTACTGAGTTCAGGAGTGCTGCTCTCTGACCCCTACACCAGATGTATGTAAGTAGCAACTAGTAATGCAGCTATTAACCCCTTCATTGTGTGAATGTCTGTCATGCTGAGCACTCACCCCAGAGCTGACCGTTTAGCATAACAGAAAAAGTATAAATAAATACATATCTATCTATCTCATATCTATCTAATATCTATCGATCTATTGATCTATCGATTCTATCTATCTCGCATCTATCTATCTATCTCATATCTATCTATCTCATATCTATCTATCTCATATCTATCTATCTCATATCTATCTATCTAGCATCTCATATGTATGTATCTATCTATCTCATTATCTATCTCACATCTATCTATCTCACATCTATCTATCTGATAGTCTGTCTGTCTGTCTGTCTGTCTCATGTCTAACTATCGATTGATCTATCTCATATCCTATCTATCTATCTCATATCTATCTATCTATCTATCTCATTATCTATCTATCTATCGATCTATTGATCTATCGATTCTATCTATCTCATATCTATCTATCTATCTATCTATCTATCTCATATCTATCTATCTCATGTCTAACTATCGACCGATCTATCTAGCATCTCATATGTATCTATCTATCTATCGATCGATCTATCTCATATCTATCTATCTATCTCATATCTATCTCATTATCTATCGATCTATCTATCTATCATCTCATATGTATGCATCTATCCATCTATCTCATATCTATCTATCTCATGTCTAACTATCGACCGATCTATCTATCTAGCATCTCATATGTATCTATCTATCTATCTAATCGACCGATCTATCTCATATCTATCTATCTATCTATCTATCTATCTATCTATCTATCTATCTATCTAGCATCTCATATGTATCTATCTATCTCATTATCTATCTCACATCTATCTCACATCTATCTCACATCTATCTATCTCACAGTCTGTCTGTCTGTCTGTCTCATGTCTAACTATCGATTGATCTATCTCATATCCTATCTATCTATCTATACATATCTATCTATCTAGCATCTCATATCTATCTATCTCATATCGCTCTATCATATCTATCTATCCATCTATCTATCTCATATCGATCTATCAATATCTATCAACATATTTATCTATTTTTTTTTTCTATCTTTAAAAATATATATATATACAAATACATCAATATATAATGAAATACACACACACACACACACACACACACACACGTGTGTGTGTATATATATACACACACACGTGTGTGTGTGTGTGTATGTGTATATATATATATATATATATATATATATACACCATGTTTAGTGTCTACGTTCGCCATACATGCCAGGAAAATCTCCCGATCCATACGGTGGTATACATCATCTACAGGTCCACATGTTTAAGAAAAATGTACATTGAGCAGTGTATGCAGTGGCCAACTGTATAGAAAAACCACAACAAACTATGCATTCCTATAGAGTGAAGTCAGTGGCACCTCCTGGAGCTGAATTCCCAGCCAGAGCGTTACTGACGCTCTTCCCGAGATTCCGCTCCTAAAGAAGCCCCTGACATCCCTACCCATACATGGACAGTGATGTCGGGCTCCTCCTGGAAAGGAATCCACAGCCAGAGCATCGGCAAATCTCTCATTCCACTCCTAGAGGGAGCGCCAATGGCACTATCTACAAGGAGGGGGGCGTGGTGTGGCACTACCAGGGAGGTAATTATAACTTTAAAGTATAATTTTTTTCTGGATGGCGCAAGATTGTATAGAATTGGTATCATGGCAAATTGTATTACTTAAAGCAATTCAAGCAAAAGGATGGTCACATCTGTGACGAATTAGGTTGCTGGTTTCATTTTTCAAAGGGCCTAGTTTTAGTAAATCTTTCTCATGTGCTCTGAGATTATGTCATGATTTGAAGGTTTACTTCCAGTCGTGGGTATATTTTGTTAATGATATTAAATGTTCTATGTATTTTATACGCACCTTAGAAGTCTTGCAAACCCGATTGTATTCTTAAGCACCTTCCTGCTCTAATATTTCATGATATGTGGGAGACTACCTATAGGTCTTCCAGTATCACATAAACAGTAGAGTCCAGAGCAGCTCCACTGTGACATCCAGTGACTACATTCTGACGATAGTGCAGCTAGCCTAGAGATAAAATGAGATCCAGATGCAGCTCATGAATACTGTATGTAGATCAGAGGATTGCACTAAATTATCTGAAAGTCAATGTGTAATTCAAGAGGTTTTTAAGAATTTATGTAAATAAAAACACGTGTGCGCACAGGGCTTCCACAAGCCACCATGTCTAATGGACATTCGGTGATAATATCCAGCCCAAAAAAGGTAAAAAAGTGGCCACAAAAGTGTTTCTCTCCTTTGAAGTCTAAGGAAATCACTGGCTTGGCTGTCTCCATAGTTCCAATAGACTTTCGTAGGGAGGGCTAGGTGGGGTTTCGGTAGGTGGGATGGTGGTCCCATCAAACTATTTGCTTAGGGGCCTCTACCAACCAGACTCCGACCCTGCTGGGAGACATCCAACCTCTGGGTCTTTACCTACTACTTCAGTGTTTAGTCACAGAATAAAGTCATTCTGGTTATGCTGGTAGATTTAAGAGCTCCAGCTATTTTTATAAAATATACACTGTGATATACAGACTCTTCATATGTTACTATATTGGCGGTACAGTACTAAATTTCTTCACAGTTACCGCTCAGCCCCTGACCAACTTCTCTTCCACTATAATAGTCACTAACTCACACTTTTCTATTCAGAACTTCTCTTGCATCTCTTCTCTTGAATCTCCTTTTTCTTAAGAAGCTGTTTCTCTCCAACCTTTAAACATTTTTACACAACCTAAAATCCATTTATTTTAACAAGCTTAGAAGGCTGTGTTCACATCTGTGTCGGAGGTCCCGTTAGGAGCATCGATTACAGGTCTGGTCAAAAAGGACGGACAAAATAGCACAGAATGCTCCGCTTTGTCCAGTAAAATGATGGACATCATAATGAAAACCCAACAAAACCCATGAAAGTTAATGTGTTCCGTCAGTCGCTGTTGGTGTCCTTCATGCGCAGGTGCTTGAAATTTTTTTGTTGCTCTGCAGACTAAATGCAGATGTGAATAAAGCATTACCTGTTCTACAATCAAAACTGTTGTTCCATTACTGCCATTCCCTGACACGGAAACAATGTCAGGGACAACTTATTCCCTCACCTCTTATATCTACTCAGTAATCCACACAGATTGTAAACTTGTATGGCAAAAAAAAATCATGGAATAAATCAGGCACTTTTACCATAACATTAGTATGTAAAATTGTCATTTATTCTACATACGATGTGTTTCAAGGTCGATCCATCCTCTATATCCACGTACCATATGAAGAGGTCGGAATAACCTTTAAACGCGTCATATGCTGAATAAATACTGAGTTTATATACTAATGTGAAGGTGATGCAATCCGATGAATTCCTTCTTTTATTTTGCCTAATGATTTGTTCGAGGTCTTGATTCCAGGGACTTGCAGGTTGGAACAGCTACATACCTACTGACTAATACTACCATCTTATACACACTTCTCAGTATTCTGACTGTTGAGTGCACAACCACCTCTGGTGAGCCTAATTTTTATACCTCAGCTATTTATATCACCGGATTTAACACACTATGAAGCGCTTTTAATGTATTAATTAGAAACGTATTGTTTGGATTTATAATGTTATACTACGAATTGCATACTGTTACAATTTTTTTTGTTAGAAAATATTCCCTGTAAATGTTTCAGCCTCCATTAATGATTGCCACTTTCAGAAAACAAGGGAAGAAAAAAATATAAATGGAGGATGATTAGGTGGTAATTATCTCTATACTAGAAGTTAGAAGTGGTGTATTTATATTTAAAATTGGGGTACCACAGGGGTAGGTATTGGGACCTATACTTTTTATTATATTTATTAAGACCTCGTACATACTGACAGAGTAACATTTTCATTTCTGTAGATAATACTAAGCAGCGTAGGGTAGTTGTTAACAAAGGGAAATATATTTCAATAAGAAGAGATTTGGGGAAGTTGTAGACTTGGGCAGAAAAGTGGCGAATTAATGTTAATGTGGATAGCGCAAAGGTTATGCATTTTCACTGTTACGTTTTAAATGGAAAACAATCAGCAAAACAGACATTGAAAAAGCCTTTTCGGCATATTAGAGTATTAGTGGATGGTAAAATTAATTTAAATAACTAGAATCAGACAGCTGCATCTAAGTCAAATAAGACCACACATAGAATATTGTGTAAAGTTTTGGAACTGGTGTATAAGAAAGATATAGCTGAACTGGAGAAGGTTAAGAACTGGCCGATTTATAGCAAACATATGACTATTTAGTCTGGAGAACAGAAGGCGTAAGGGCGACTTAATTACTAAGTAGAAAAAATTCTGTAGTCAGTACAGAGATCTATCAAATGATCTTTTCATACCTAGGCCTATAACCATGACAAGGAGGCTCCACTATGTCAAGAGGGAAAAAGGATTCCATCAGCATAGAAGGTTTTTTTCTATATTGTAATATCAGTGAGACGGTGGAAGTCTCTGCCAGAAGATATTCTGATGGTTGATTCAACAATGCAGGATAATAGGTTGAAGTAGATGGATTTTTTTTTTCAACCTATTTTACTAGTTTGTTGATCTCAATAAAGAATAATAAAAAGTCTAAAAAATCCCAGACATAAACGTAACATGTGCTGGGATGTTACTTATAGCTTGTGTTCTATATTTTTATCAGTTTTTCTATCGCCTCATGCAGCTGCTTCAAATATGTACCTTTGTATATAATTCACTGTGGATGGCAGAGCCTCTATCTGAACCAAGCATTGTAGTGGAGTCTCTTATTCTGAACCTCATGTACTATGCAGAGGTTATTTTAAAAAATCAATGACAAATTTTACTAGCAAATATTTATGGTGTTTAATCTTTGCTAAATCCATTAAATATCGACATTCGATTTTTATCCCATTTCAGTCTCTGAGAAGACAGGGTGCTCCTTTAAAGAGTCCAAGAGTGTAAAAGTGTCAATCTGCATGGAGTGCCTTTGCTCTCCCACTCCTGGCAGGATTAATTTACAATGATCTTTAAGTGTGGTTCCCCATTCTTTACCTCCCTAGTGTGTGGCTTCCATCAAGTGGCGGATTATCATCAGGGCGGTTCGGGCGGCCGCCCGGGGCCCATGGCCGACCGAACCACACATGATTGCACGGCCCCCCTCATGCCCGGTGTGGCGTCGCTAGCACCGGAGGGGGCCCCGGTGCTAGCGGCAGCCACATTCACACATCAATGAAAAGTTACTATAGTAACTGGGGCCTATGTAATAAACTACACGGGCCCCTGTTACTATAGTAACTGACAGTACTTACCCCTCCTGTTCCTGGAGTGCATCGGAGGTTCTGACATCAGAGCGCTGTGCGCAGCGCATAACGTCACGATGCTATGCGCCGCGCAGAGCATCCCGACAGTTGATGGATTGAGGACCAGCAGCCGAAGAGGAGGTAAGTTTAATTTTATTGTCTTGCTGATGGGTTGGGGTCAGACACCCAGGACCCCCGCTAATCAGCTGTTTTGAAGGGGTTGCAGCTGCTCGTACGAGTGCTACTTCCCCTTCATTCCGGTCACTTTCTCACACTGAATTGCCGACACGGACGTGTCAGCGATTCACAGTGTGAGCAAGTGAGGGAAATGAAGGGGAAGCAGCGCTGGTACGAGCTCTGCACCCCCTACAAGACAGCTGATTGGCGGGGGTCCCGACACATCAGCTATTGATGGCCTATACTGAAAATAGGCCATCAATGTTTAGGGACTGGACAACCTTTAAAGCCTACCATGCGTTAGGCTTAGATGCAGGGCCCCAGCTTATACTGCATAAGAATACTGTCTGCTAGACCCTGTATCTAAGCCTACATTAAGCTTAGATACAGGGTCCAACAAACAGTATCACACATGCACTGCATCTAAGGCCCTGTTCACATCACCGCTGCCCTTCCTTTGAGGGGTTCCATCTGGTTAACCCCTCAACGGAAAGGCAAATGGAATGTGGTACTATGTATAGGGAGCTGTGTGTGGCGCTATCTATGGGGGGGTGTAATATCTACAGGGGCTGTGTGTGGCACTATGTACAGGGGGCTGTGTGTGGCGCTATCTATAGGGGGTGTGTAATATCTACAGGAGCTTTGTGTGGCACTATGTACAGGGGGCTGTGTGTGGCACTATGTACAGGGGGCTGTGTGTATGTGGTGTTTTACAGTGTGTGGTATTATATTCAGGCACGCAGTGGTTGGTGCTATTATATTTAGGGGTACAGTATGTGGCACCATTATAACTTTATTTTCATTTATAGGTGTGGAAATGTTGGAAAAGTGAGTCGAAGACATCTGAGTGGCAAATTCTGCAGAAATCAGTCATGGCCGGGAGAAGTCTTCATGTGCTCTGGACCGGATGGAGAAGAAAAGAGGAAAAAAACTACTAGAATCTGAGACATCGTCACATGTGAGTCACTAGATTTATAGAGACTCTGTCACCTCTCCTGACATTTTTTTTTATAGGAAATCCTTGTATTTCACAAAAAGTCTTTCTGCAGTCCAGTACTGATAGACAATTCCCCCAGGAGGATGTGTCCCTGCACAGTGTGATACTGTCAGTATGTAGGGACACAGCCCTGTGACAAGGGGAATCCGTAACACCCATTTGTTAATGCTTGCCCAAAAAGGTAGTGTTAAAAATAGTTACGGAGCGGCGGTGCGCAAGGGGGTCCCAAGTTTGGGTAACAGCCAGGGCCCATCATCTACTTAATCCGCCACTGCTTCCATCTTTCACTATCACAGACTGACTTAATAGTCCTACTCGTCCTGTAGCATGTAATGTTCTACTTCATTCTATTTACCATCTGATCACACCAGGCCTATGACTAATTTTGTTGGGTTTTTGCTATTAACTTATAATGATGCTATGACATGTGTTGTGAAATGATGTGAGTGTTTGATGCCATCATATGACTTGTGAAGCTGTACACACATTGTTTTATTTAAAAAAAAAATGCAATAAAACTATATTTTACAAGTATATATGCTTATTTGCCAGGAGCCGGTTCCCTGCATGCTTCGTTTTGATATAAAAGTTTTAGCAAGCGATGTTTCCAGGCCACTGAATGAATGGTTTAACATTAAAACCACGGATATTCATATCTGGAATTTTATATTACTCTGCCTGATAAACTTTATACAATGTGAAGCCATACTGGCAAACAAGCCAAATACATCCATAGACATAAGCAATTATTTTTACTTGAATACTGTGGATAATCAAGTAGAAATCCAATTTTGGTATACATTGGTTATAATGAAATAAAGTGATTTTCTATTTTACGACATAATCTGACTATCTTAACTTTAGGCTAACACATATCCACTTCTTTTAAATTCTCAAATGAATCCCTTGATAAAAAGAAAGTGCTATTATGGAGAAGTAGCCATAAAAAGGCAAAACAATTTAATATGTGCAACACCAGAGTTAGCTCGCAGGCACTATAATCACACCATTATATTTTAGAACTTAATTTCTTCAATTTCAGACTTTTACACAAAGAAAGATAATACTGAATATAATAACCATACAACAACTGCTCAATTAAAAAAGTACTGTCTATAGCTTTTACATGTCTATTACCGGTATGGCATTTACTGCGGCACTGTGTGCATTAAACAAGCGTTTTCCTAGATTTTATTTTAGAGTAAAGAGTACTATGTGAAAAAGTATGCATTTTCTACAAGTTATTTTGTAGAACGCTATGATCCATATGCTGTTTCCCAGGTGCAGTCCATTATAATGTGATTGTATAGTCAAAATACATATTGCATGTATGTATCCATGGTTAAATATACTGCATTGCCACCCACTGTTACCTCCAGCAGTATGTCGTAACAACAAAATAAGGAGGGTTATAAATGGAAGAAAAATGTTCAAAACAGATACAGTAGATAAGCACAACCATGTAATACAGATAGAAATTTTACATTTGTTTTGGAACATTCCTCATTGACAGATAATTGTGATTATTATATCTTCAAACTTAATTGTTAAATCTCATTAATATTTATCAACTAAATGCCAGTGGCGTAGCTAAGATCGTGGATAGGTGATAAATATTAAGTGAAAACCCTTTAAAGGATAGGTTAGCCTATGTCTGGATTAACATATGCCGTTTTTGTTGGCAAAAATACATAGTTGTCCACACATATACAAATACTGCAGATTTCCCGCAACTGATTTCATTGCGGAGAATCTGCAGCATATTACAGTACCAGCAAAGTGGATGAGATATAAACAAATCTCATTCACACATAGCGTAACTAACCCGCTGATGAAAACGTTCATAAATTGACCTGCGGTGTGTTTTTTAATCCGCAGCATGTCAATTTATGTTGCGGATTCACTGGTTTTCTGTTGTGGGTTTTCCTCATTGAATGGGGATCAACGGGGAGGTAAAAGACGTAGCAAATAGCGTCAGTGACGTGAGGTCAGGTGACTGGTCTGGTCTACTCCTGGGCTGGCAGTAGCGTAGCTGTAGGGGTCTTAATGGTCGCAATTGCGACCAGGCCCCTAAGTCTGTAGGGGTCCGCAGGGCCCCCGTTGCCACACAGCGCTGACCGCGCTGGTCTTGCTTTCAACTGAATCTGTGTCCGCTGGACGCACATTCAGTTGGGTTTAATGCTGGAGCCTTGCTCCAGCATTCACTGTGCCGCAAGCAAGATGTAGTGAGGTCATCGCGCCTGTCTGTGCCGAGTCACTCACAGTACAGTGCAGAGGAGGAGAAAGATCCTCCACCCATTGTGGGAATGGGGATAAGTAAGTAATTATGTTATTGTTTTTCTCTTAGGTACATATGGTAGCTGCTGAGGGGGGCATTATACTGGGTATGGGACAGATAAGGGGACAGCTGTGGGGTTATTATACTGTATGGGACAGCTATGGGGGCATTATACTGTATGGGGCAGCTATGGGGGGGCATTATACTGTATGGGACAGCTATGGAGGGCATTATACTGTATGGGGGCATTAGACTGTATGGGGCAGCTATGGGGGCATTATACTGTATGGGACAGCTATGGAGGGCATTATACTGTATAGGGGGCATTATACTGTATGGGGAATTATAGTGTATGGGGCAGCAATGGGGGTATTATACTATATGGGGCAGCTATGGGGGCATTATACTGTATGGGGCATTATAGTGTATGGGGCAGCTATGGGGGGCATTATACTGTATGTGGTAGCTATGGGTGGGAATATACTGTAGGGGCAGCTATAGGGGCATTATATTGTGAGGGCAGCAATGGGGGGCATTTTACTGTGTGGGGGGCAGATATGGGAGGGTCATTATTAAGTTGATAATTATGTACGGCCCACAAATGATGTTAGAAATATACAAATGGCCCTTGGCGGAAAAAAGGTTCCCCACCCCTGCTCTAAATTATACAAAAGGAAGGAAAAGCATCAGTTCCTCTCTACGTTTCGCTCTTTTAGATTCAGTACTAGTTTTGGCTACAAGAAAAACAAACAAAAAACCTGCATCACAAACTGCACCAGAAAAAAAATAATCAAAAACTGCATGAGTGAATTCAGAGTTGAATGCAGGTATCTGATGTGATTGGAAGCGACTGCTGCATAGACTGGATGGAATGTGCTCAATAGTTAATAAAAGGTTAATAAAATAATTACAAAACTTTATAAACATGTTCAGCGACAATATAAATATAAATATTACATGTTTTTTTTAAATTACATTTAGAAATGACTATGCACATTTTTTTACAAACTTCGTTTAAATGTCACTTCTTATCATTTAAAGGCAAAATGTCATATACTTGATATGGTTAATACAAATTATTTAGTAGAAAAAAAATAAACAGGTAAATAAACATTTACATTTTAGCATTTCTCGCAGCATTTAGTGAAGCTTTTTACACTATCCTCCACTATAACGTTTCCTTTCATTCCTCCTCCTGGCTGTACTTTTAGATTTCTAATTTTATTTCAAATAAATTCATATTTCATTAACAATACGTTCTAAGTTTTAATCTTATTAATTATAATGTGCCATGCATATTTTATTTTTCTGGCGTGGGAGATGATAACCTGGAGTGAAAAGTTTCATCAGAAGCTATGTGACAGAAGGTCTTTTTAGTACTGCTTTCCCAAAGATAATGGCTTGGTAAAGAATGGTGGTACTTTGCCAGATTGAGATACAGCAATATTTCCTTGTTTACAAGACTGAAAGCTTTTCAGTGCATAGAAAAACTGCAATTTGCAAAACCAACTGTGAATACCCGATGAAAGGTTCAGGTGCTCTTCAGACCTGCACAATGAACTTATATTAGTATTGAATGAAAGATAGAAAGTCATTAAGAACGAGCTACAAAAAGAAACGCTGAAAAAAGCAAGGTCTAATGATCCCTGGTATAAAGTAGATGTTAGTATTGCAGTTATTTTACAGTTTATTGATTTACATAGCAGGATTAAAGTCATCAGTAGGATTGCTGTTTCAAAGTAGTTTGAATATTGGGTATTTTGTAGAAATGATTGCACCCTGTTTAGTCAACATGGAAATCAAAGTAAGATGAAAACCATTATCACGTCATGATATATTGTATAAACCACACGCCTCTTAGTAAATTGTCGCATCTTTGGCTGTCCATTCGCCACTGGTGAAATCGATGCCAGCCAGGAGCTGGTGTAAAACATAGTAAATTTGTTGGGTCACGAGTTTCCCCGCCCCCATCTACGAAGCTCCATCCATTTTTTGTAAAAGAGAAACTTTTGAGCTTTTTTACGCCAGAAAACTGGCATAGAAGTTGTTAACTTTCCTCCACAGGATACAAACAGACCTAATGCAATGAATAGTTTGTCAATGGTAGATACAGTATGTTTTATAGGTACTGTTAATAAAGTAAAGAAAAAGAAATTAACTAAATGCCTTGCTAATATCATTTAAGGTTGGTACTCTGCATAAGAATGAGCAGAAATGGTTGCTAATTACTGTACATTAGTATTAGAACAGTAAAAATGTTACCACACTTTAAGAGGCGGAGCTTTGAAAGAATGGTGATATGGCATTAAAGGGATATTCCCATCTCAATAATCCTAGTTTAAGTTGTTGCATATGGAAATATATGCATATTGGTAAATACCTTCTTTTTTAAATTTTGTGGTATTCAGAAGATAATCCATCCAGTCCACCCCATGTCTTATGGTTTGTTTGGAAATGGTTTCCAATGGTTACGGCCACCGCTAGCGGTGGCTGCGCTTGCACAGTTTCTAGTGTGAATTTCCCTAATACGCTGGCCGGGTCCTCTGGTGTTCACATTGAGCATGCGCAGTAGCTCTCAGTCCGGCCACCTCACTCCTGCTCTAATGAAAGTGAATAGGACGGCTCCCGGGCATGCGCAGTAGCCCTCGAGCCTTCTAAATATTCTAAACTCCTCTCACAACCATAGAGCCCTTATCAGGGCTGTTTTTTTTTGTTCTTTCTTCAAAGCACTGTTATCTCATTATGTACATATAGAGATAACATTGTTTCGTTTAGAACAAGCACTTTGTGTTTGAGATCGCTTCTGCAGCACGTGTCTCACAGCATACCGCCCACAAATCTTCACAAGCCGAGAAACGAGCAGCAGGGAAAAGAGGAGCAGATCCTGGTAGAAAATCTGAATGGATAAGTTCAATAGGGTTATATTTGATCATAAATGTGTGCTGGCCAAAACCAAAAAAAATATGTGGCAAGATGGGAATAACTCTTTAAGCTTAGCCAATCAGATATTGAGAAAAGATTAGTGTGAGAATGATTAGGGTTACCTCAAGTAATTCTAAAACACATGCAGGCCCTGACTTAAAGAGGCTCTGTCACCAGATTATAAGTGCCCTATCTCCTACATAATGTGTTTGGCGCTGTAATGTAGATAACAAGTGTTTTTTATTTTGAAAAACAATACATTTTGAGCAAGTTACGCACAATTTTAGATTTATGCTAATGACTTTCTTAATAGACAACTGGGCGTGTTTTTACTTTTTTACCAACTGGGCATTGTAAAGAGAAGTGTATGACGCTGACCAATCAGTGTCACACACTTCTCTCCATTCATTTTTAGCAGTACTCGCAACACAGTACTCGTGAGATCACGCCGTGCAGTCATATACTCCCAAATTAACTTTACTGAAGTATCTTGAGAGTGAAAAGACATTGCCTCCAGCGAGGACGCGATGTCTATTCACACTCCCGACACTTCTGTAAAGTTTATTGGGGACTTACTCACACAGCACGCGTGATCTCGCGAGATCACGTTGTGCAGTCACATACTTCCACATTAGCTTTACCAGAGTGTCTTGAGAGTGAATAGACATTGCTTTCAGCCAGGACGCGATGTCTATTCAATGTCTTTTCACTCTCAAGACACTCTGGTAAAGCTAATGTGGAAGTATGTGACTGCACAATGTGATCTCGCGAGATCACGCTGTGTTGCGAGTACTGCTAAAAATGAATGGAGAGAAGTGTATGACGCTGATTGGTTAGCATCATACACTTCTCTTTACAACGCCCAGTTGGTAAAAAAGTAAAAACACGCCCAGTTGGTCATTAAGAACTAATTAGCATAAATCTAAAATTGCTCATAACTTGCTCAAAATTGATAGTTTTTCAAAGTAAAAACCACTGTTATCTACATTACAGCGCCAATCAGATTAGGTAGGAGATAGGGCACTTATAAACTGGTGACAGAGCCTCTTTAAGCACAAACATGACCAGGGGTGACTCACGCTAAACAAAGCTCAGTGAAGAATTGCTGAAACTGTGAGAATGACTTATTAATTGCAAGTTATTTTGCATTTACTCCTTCTACTAAACACATGATTATTGCCAAATATTAAGTCTAGATTCTTGGGCATTATATTAATTTGATTTAAAAATAACAATATTACCTTGTCAGCTGGTCCCTGCTAGCTATGTGTTCAATGTGTTATGTAGATACATTTGGCTCTGTGTTATTTGTTATACAATGTACCTGCTGATTTTAATGCACAATGCTAATTACATTTCAGGATATGGCATCTGCATTTGTAAATCCATCAACAAAAGAAAAAACAAATAAATTCCCATGACACACATAGTTGCGCAGCACAACCACAGGGAGACTTCCATGTTCAACAGTTCTCCTTTCTTCTCAGCAGCAATTCCTTCCTGGCATGCTGGCCTAGCCTTACATGGAGGTATGGAGGCCATGCTTGGGTGTGACAGTGCTACTGTGACACTAATAGAAAGTACAAAACAATATGCTTAAATAATGTTTTCACCTTTTTTTCCATGCGGTCATAACTATGACAAAATGCTGTATATTGTGAAGACTGAGCCAGGCAAACAAGAGGGATCTAGAAGAATGTAAAAGGAACCACGAAAGGTAGAAAACAAAGTGGACAAGCAGAGAAGGGCACAAAGAAAACAGAGCACAGATAAAAAGCAAATAAAGACATTAATATACAGAACAAACAGAGAGTAAATGGGAAGTAAAAACTAAAAGTTTTTAGTTGCTATTCTATAGATACTTGACCGGAACAATATTCCAGGATTTTCAACATTCCTAAGTTATGTAGCTTCTATTTAACCCCTTCCCCCTGCAGCCACTTTTGGAATAAATTACAGATCCACATTTTTCAAATCTGACAGGTCACTTTATGTGGTAACAACTGTGGAATGCTTTCCCCAATCCAAGCAATTCAAAAATTTTCTCGCGACAAATTGTACTTTATATCATGGGTACAATTTGGTTAATAACGCCAATCCTTATTTGTGAAAAACATCAACATTTTGAGAAAATTAGCAAAAATTTATACATTTAAATGTATCTGGTTGTAAGAAAGATAGTTATCCAACACCAAATAGTTACTAATTAACAATTTCCATATGTCTACTTCATTGTGGCATAGTTTTTTGAATGTCCTTTTATTTTTCTAGGACATTACAAGGCTTATAAGTTTAGCAGCAATTTCTCACTGTTAGGAAGCGTCTATGTCTTTAAGATCACCATGACTACTGATCTAGCTTCTGGGGGGTTCTGTTTACTTCCTGAGCCTATCCCACTTCTCTGTCTTCTTCCTGTCAGGTGTAGGGTGGGGTATTTATACGTGGCCTCCTCCCTCTTTCTTTGATTGTGAATTTTCTCCTTTCTTAGGTTTGGTGATCAATCTCTCACTTAGGCCTTATTCACACGAACGTGTATTACGTCCATGATACGCGCGTCGCACAGACCTATGTTAGTGAATGGGGCCGTTCAGACAGTCAGTGATTTTCACGCAGCGTATATCCGCTGCGTAAAACTCATGACATGTCCTATACTTGGCTTTTTTTCCCGAATCACGCACCCATTGAAGTCAATGGGTGCGTGAAAATCGCGCACGGCACATAGAAGCATTACCGGGTGCCGTGCGTGATTCGCGCTACAGTAGTAAAATAAATGAATGAAAAAAAGAAAAGCACCTCCTGCTTTTATGTTTGTAAGCATAAAACCAGTGTCATCACGCTGCCATATGCGCAGAAATCACGCTGGCACGCGCCAAATACTCATGCCACAGGGAACGTTTGCATGCGCAAAACGGAAACGTTCGTGTGAATAAGGCCTTACTCTGTGCCCTAGACTTCTGGAAAACTGACCTCGGTTTGTCTCTCGTTAACCCCTTGTTTACCGATTTTGATTATCTGCTCCTAGGCTGGTTCTGACCTCTGCTATACCTGATTTCCACTAGCTCTGTTTTGAACTTTCTGTTTACCCTCTGGCTGTCTGGTTACCTGCTCAGGTATAGACTGCATTGCACCCCTTATCCAACACTGAACTCTGTTAGAACAACCTGGATTCTGTGAAGCATAAACCATCCCGCCTTGCGGTGGGCTCTGGCCAATACCTTTAGAGTAGTCTTAGATTCTTTACCAGAGAAACACAACTCAATTTTATTGCCCAGATTCTGCAGTTTTTATAAATATCCCACATGTGGCCCTAGTGCGCTAATGGACTGAAACACAGGCCTCCGAACAGGGGCGTAGCTAAAAGCTGCTTTCAGCTGCATCGCTGGGTCTCCTAAGTGACCCAACAATGCAGCACTAGCAGCCGGGGCGTCACTAAGGCTGGGTTCACACGCCCTATTTACAGACGTAATTCGGGCGTTTTAGCATTGAATTACGTCCGAAAATGCGGCTCAAAAGCGTTGGCAAACATCTGCCCATTCATTTGAATGGGTTTTACGATGTACTGTGCCAACGGTCATTTTTTTTACGCGCCGCTGTCAAAAGGCGGCGCGTAAAAAAGACGCCCGCGTCAAAGAAGTGCCTGTCACTTCTTCAGACGTAAATGGAGCCGTTTTCCATGGAAAAACAGCTCCAATTACGTCCGTAATGAACGCAGCGAAAAACGCCTGCACATGCCATCACGTCTGAAATTCCGGAGCTGTTTTCTCCTGAAAAGAGCACCGTAATTTCAGCCGTAACGGACGCTGCCGTGTGAACATACCCTCAGGGCTTAAAATGTCAGGGGAAATAGCCCCAATACATATGTGTCCGCCCAAAAAAAAATGTGTGTATAGGAGACAGCATATCTATAGCACTACGACCCTATAAACTATGGATAGGATTAGATACATTGGCTCAGCAGACAGTATCACACATGATAGGATTAGATACAATGGCTCAGCAGACTGTATCACACATGATAGGATTAGAAACAGTGGCTGAGCAGACAGTATCACACATGATAGGATTAGATACAGTGGCTCAGAGGGCAGTATCACACATAATAGGATTAGATACAGTGGCTGAGCAGACAGTATCACACATGATCGGATTACATACAGTGGCTCGGAAGGCAGTATCACACATGATAGGATTAGAGATAGGGCCCAGCAGACAGTATCACACATGATAGGATTAGATACAGTGGCTCAGCAGACAGTATCACACATGATAGGATTAGATACAGCGGCTCAGCAGACAGTATCACACATGATACGATTAGATACAGGGCTCAGCAGACAGTATCACACATGGTAGGATTAGATACAGTGGCTCAGCAGACAGTATCACACATGATTGGATTAGATACAGGGCTCAGCTCGCTGACATTTCGGCTCCAGTGCTGGACCCAGGAAAGGTAAGAATAATCATTTTGCTTCTTTATGTGTTACTGATTATTTTTGTGTGTTTGTTTTTTTTTACAGGTTCGGTTGTTGGACTTCGGATTCGAGTACTTCAATGACGGCGTTTTTTTTATTCTCAATAAAATGGTTAATGAGGGTTGTGTTTTTTTATTTCAATAAAATATTTTTTCTATGTGCTTGTATCTTTTTAAACTTTATTATCACCGCCTTAGTAATGGCCGCTGGCTGATTGACAACCTCCATTACTAAGGCGGGGCTTAATGTTAGAAGGTGCAGAGGCTACACTAACCCCCATTATTACCCCGGTACCCACCGCCACCAGGGGTGCTGGGAAGAGCCGGGTACGAACCAGTACCCGTCCATCTGTAGTGACGGGCAGGCACCAGGGTGGCCGCAGGCTGGTAGTATTAGGCTGGGGAAGGCCAAAAACAGTGGCACCTACCACCCTGGTAATGCTGCCTGCTGCTGCTGTGTTGTATCTGGCTGGTTATGAAAATTGGGGGGGGACCCCACATCGTTCTTTCCAATTATTTTTTATTTTATTTTTTGTAAAATGACGTGGGGTGCCCCCCATTTTTCATAACCAGCCAGATACAATAAAGCAGCAGCAGCCTAGCATTACCAGGGTGGGAAGGGCCACTGTATCTGGCCTTTCCCCTCCTGATACTACCAGCCTGCGGCCGCCCCAGTGCCCGACTATCCCTACAGATGGTCAAGTACTGGATCGTACCCGGCTCTTCCCAGCACCCCTGGTGGCGGTGGGTACCGGGGTTATAATGGGGGTTAGTGTTGGCCTCTGCACCAGCTAACACTAAGCCCCGCCTTAGCAATGGATGCTGTCAATCAGCCGGCGGCCATTACTAAGGCGGTAGTAATATAGTTTAAAAAAAAAACACAAAGACATAGAAAAAATATTTTATTGAAATAAAAAAAAAACACATACAACCCTCATTAACCATTTTATTGATAATAAAAAAAAAAGCAGTCATCGAAGTAGTCCTGGAATCCGCCGTAGTCCAGCGACCGAACCTGTAAGAAAACACACAAGAAAAACGATTAGTAACACATGTGTTAGGCTTAGATACATGGCCCATGTGTGATACTGTCTGTGGGACCCTGTATCTAAGCCTACCACAACGTAGGCTTAGATACAAGGTCCAGCAGACAGTAATCTTATACAGTATAAGATTACTGTGTGCTGGGGCCCTGTATCTAAACCTACAGTGTGGTAGGCTTAGATACAGGGTCCATCAGACAGGATCACACATGGGCCATGTATCTAAGCCTACCATGTGATTGGCTTAGATACAGGGCCCAGCAGACAGGATCACACAATCTGTGATCCTGTCTCATGGGCCCCCTAAGCCTGCTACATCGTAGGCTTAGGGGTTGTGCAGTCCCTAAACATTGATGGCCTATAGCTCATCAATAGCTCATGTGTCTCCCGGGACCCGCAAATCAGCTGTTTTGAAGGGGCCGCAGCACTCGAACGAGAGCTGCTTCCCCTTCATTTCACTACTCGCTCACACTGTGAATAGCCGACACCGATTCACAGTGTGACCGGAATGAAGGGGAGCAGCTCTCGTACGAGTGCTGCGGCCCCTTCAAAACAGATGATTGGCTGGTCCCGGGAGTCGGACCCCGCCAGTCAGGGCTAATCTTACCTTCCTCTTCAGCTGCGGCGGTAGTTCTGTCGTCTCGATGCTGTGCGCGGCGCATAGCGCTGTAACGTCATGCGCTGCGCACAGCGCTTGACGTCAGGACCTCCGCTGCGATCCAGAACCAGGAAGGTAAGTAAAGTCTGTTACTATAGTAACAGGGGCCCGTGGCCCGAGTCACTATAGTAACTTTTTATTGATGTGGTGCTGTGGGCCCCCCTGGCTTCGGGCCCGGTCGCAATTGCGACCGCTGCGACCCCTATAGCTACGCCAGTGCCTCTGAAGCAAAGGAGCAGCTAGTGGATTTTAGGACTCCTCTTTTTAGATTACATTTTAGGCACCATGTCAGGTTTGAAGAAGTTTTGCGGTGCCAAAACAAAGAAAACATCCCAAAAAAGTCCCCATTTTGGAAACTACACCCCACAAGGAAAACATCTAGAGGTGTACTGAACATTTTAACCCCACAGGTGTTTCATGGATTTTATTAGAATTTGGCACTGAAAATGAAAAACATTTTTTTTTCCAATAAGATGTAGCTTTAGCTTAAAATTGTTAATTTACTCAAAAAATAAAGGAGAAAAGGACCCCAACATTTGTAAAGCAACTTCTAAAGAGTACATAAATATCCCATATTTAGTCATAAACTGCTATTTTGGCACGCAACATGGATCAGAACGGAAGGAGTGCCATTTGGCTTTTGCAGCGCAGATTTTGCTAGATTGGTTTCTGGAGGTCATGTCACGTTTGCATAGACCCTGAGTTAACAGTACAGTGGAAACCACTAAAAAGTAACTCCATTTGGGAAACTGCACCCCTTGAGGAATTAATCAAGGGGTATACTGAGCATTTTGATCCCACAAGTTTTTTTATGAATTGATTTGCATTGGGTAGCGAAAATGAAGAAATTTTTTTTTCCAATAAGATGTGGTTGTGGCTCAAAACTTTTCATTTCCATGAGGTTTAAAGGAGAAAAAGCACCCCGATATTTGTAAAGCAATGTCAAGCGAGTATGCTAATATCCTATATGTGGTCATAAACTGCTCTTTGGACATATGGGAGGGCTCAGAATGGAAGGAGTACCATTTTAGTTAGAGCGTTGATTTTGCTGGAATGGTTTGCAGACACCATGTCGCATTTGCAAATAAAAGTGACCCCCATGTTAGAAACTACACCCCTAAAGGCATTTATCAAGGGGTGTAGGGAGCATTTAGACCCCAAGTGTGTTTTTTAGAAATTAAACTGCAGCAGATGATGCAAAGTGAAAATTGCAATTATTCCACTGATATGCCATTTCACCGCAAAATATGTGCCCAGCTTGTGCCACTGGAGAATCTTATGCCATAAAATGTTAGGAAAGTTCTCCCGGGTATGGCAATGCCAGGCGTGTTAACCTAAACTGATGTTTGAGCGCACTTTAGGGCTTAGAGGAGCGGGAGAGCCATTTGGCTTTTGGAGCGCAGATTTTGCTTTGTAGTAGTTCTGTTTGGAGTTTTGCTGATATTTCAGTTTATAATGTGGGGGCATATGTAATTTGTGTGGAGTACATCAGGGCATAATAATAGGGTATAATAACGGGTTAAATAAAATTATCCATAGATGTGCGATACGCTTTGAAGCAATCCTTTATGCACAGGCCAGTGTTGCACTGATATATTTTGTCCATTCTTATCCCCTTTTTGTAACACTCTGCAAAGGAGGAAAATCCCCATAAATGTGCAGTTTGGGAAACTTTGCTGGATAAGTGTTCCGCTGGGATAATACGGGCGCCCTCGCTTCTAGCAGATGTGCTGTGGCTTTCCCTTTCATGGTTCCCAAATACTAGGGCCCTGATAACCACTTCTTGAAACTAAAGGAATGTTCCCCTCTGGAATGCACATCATGATGTTTTTTCATCACCGCCTTACTAGTGCCATTACTTTTTTTTCTTTTCCATCCATGTAGCCTTATGTGGGATTTTTTTGCAGGACGAGCTGTAGTTTTTACTAGTACCATTTTCGGGGCATGCAACTTTTTGATCAGTTTTAATATAATTTTTTGGGAGTGAAGGTGATCAAACAACAGGCATTGGCATTGTTTTTAATTTATATTTCTTTACAGTGTTCACCGTGCAGTATAAATTACATGTTATCATTATTCAGCGCGTCAGTACATTTACGGCGATACCAAATTTATATAGCTTTTGTATGTTTTAATGCAGGAAGGAACGTTTCCCTCTGGCCTGCAAATCAGGATGTTATTTCCTCCGTGCCTTACTAGAGCCATAACTTTTTCATTTTTTGGTTGATGGATCTGTGTGAGGACTTGTTTTAGGCAGCACAAGCTGTAGATTTTAGTGGTAGCATTTTGGGACACATGCGACTTTTTGATCACTTGTTATTTCATTTTTTGAAAGGGGAAATGACCAAAAAAACTGAAATTCTGGAATTTTTTCTATTGTTTTTTTCGGCATTCACTTTGTGCGATGAATTACATGTTAAATTTATTCTGCAGGTCGATACGATTACAGCGATACCATATGTATATATTTTTTTTATGTTTTACAGTGTTTGCACAATAAAAATGAGGTTGTAGGAGAGGTGATTCCGGCATTGTTTTTCATATTTTTTTCTTGCGGCTATAATGGCTGCTGTCGCGGACCACCGCATCCCTTACCTATTGACGGCCGTTACCACAGACCTTCCTGAGCCTGTCTAGTGTTGGAGTCGTGTTGTGCCGCCTGCTGTTATACACCACATCTGGTGTCATCTGCCATTCCTGGTATCATCCTCCATATCTGGCGCAACCTGCCACGCCTGCTGGTATACACCACGTCTGGTGTCATCTGCCACTCCTGGTACTATCCGCCATGTCTGGTGCAACCTGCCACATCTAGCCCCATCCGTACCAGAGCCTCTGCCACCGTCTGGACTATCTCAGGTACCCTTGAGCTACGAACTTCTTGTATAGACTTTGCATAGACTCAGACTTGGCCAGCTGCCTCTCCGCTACCCCTAGATCGTGACAGCGGCGCTCACTGTGTGGTAAATGTTAAGTGACCGCTTTATAGTTCAGATCTTTATGGACACGGCCATACCAATTATGTATAGTTTTTTTGTATTTTCCAATAATAAAAGACAACTATGGGAAAAAGGCATTTTTGTGGGTTTTTTTTAACTTGAAACTCGTTATTTTATTAACAATTTTTTTTTGTCTCACAAGGGGACTTGGACCTGCAACACTGATCGCTTTACTAATATTGTAAAGGGAAGTGTTTTATATATTTATATCTATGTACATGTGAGTGTAGATATATATTTATCCCTCCAGATATAGGTGTGTATTCATCGTGTATGAGGGGAGAGAGGACAGTGGACACATCCAATACATTTTTACTGCCTGCCCTCCCCAGGTAATGAGATTCTGGGGGAGCAGAAGATTTCCTTTGTTTCCCGCTTCTTACACTCCAGGAGGGGGGGTATACATCAACAGTGAACACATCCTGTATCGTATCCCCTGGCACAGGAGGTTCTCAAGGCCTGCCCCTCCCCCCTGCATGTGCATAAGTAGGGCCACAATCCTACACTTTGCTCTGTTTCCTGCTTCCCACCACAGGCCTCTTGTTCCTGCTTCACCAACCTAGGAAGGACCACATGCACCTCTAAGTATCCTCCCTTTCTCTGCTTTCTAACTCTCCCCCTATACAATGAGCATTTCCCCTGGTCATTATCCTACCCTTCTCTCCATCAACCCCTACCTGAATAGAAGCTGGATTCCACCATAGGGCGAGAGTGTTTGGCGTGCCGCCTAGAAATTTTAAAGATTTTTACTTACCTTGATGCTTTTATTTCTTGTTACTTCTGTGAGTATGGATTAAACTTGGCGTGGAGCAATCTTTTTGCAGAGGGTGTTGCACTATGTGTCTTCCTTTTTCCATCTATTAGAGACATAAGATCATTTTCCTACCAGGAGTTCTTTGAATGTGGAGGGAGACGATAAGGAGCTTGGTGGAACTACAAGGATAAGAATTACCATCCACACCCTCATTGGATTGCGGACTGTCCACTGCATTTTTCTGGGAGAGAGTGTCTATACTGAATGATATTGGACTGTTACCAGTGCCGTCTGAGCGGTAAACTTCACTGTACTTTATGGATTCCACCAAAGCAGGCCAGCTGAGCTCTCTCTACAGGCGTTGAACAGCAACCCTTTCCCTACAACCCCTTATTGTGTAGTTACAGGAATACTTAGAGTCAGGTGGGGAGCATCTCATAGATAGTGCGTGCATTGCATATGTTTAGGTAAGTGGGTGGTATGGTATAGTCAATAATACTGTGCCACGTGTAGTATTAATATACTCAATACATATTATCTTATGTGTATTGGGGTGTACTGATACTATACTGTGAATGTTTAATATGTTTTATTATCTAAGTGTGATTGGTATTAATAAATATTGCTTTTATTATACTATTGTGTTGGAAAATACTGCGGACACATACACTTAGGGGCAAAGCAGATAGATAAGCGTTATACAAGGAAAAAGGTAGGGGAGCTTGCGTTAACCCTAGTATAAAGGAGGTAATAAGAGTGGGGGACACTAGGCCAGTGAACCCCACTGTTATACGAACACTTTAACATATGATGAGCCAAGGCCCAAACTGTTTTCAATTTATTTCTGTGTTTTGTGCAATAAAATTGTGTTAAAATGTGAACTAGGATAGGCAGAGAGGTGTGGACAGTTAGCATAAGTACACGGTGAAGTGTTGTGTTATACTGTGCACCTAGACCTTGAAATTTGGATGAGTAGCACAGTTTTATTTAAGGCTGGATACAGGATAGAATTGAAAACAGCTAACCTACTTATTTATTGTTTTTTTCTAAGGTATTATAGTTTTTATTTTGCTTTGCAGCGTATTACTCTACTGCGACGAATCGTGGGTGATCAAGCAACGCATTAGAGTCCTCAGAAGTATCGACTGCAGTGTCCATCGGGTGAAGTCCAGCAGGTCGGGAAAAGGCGTTTCGGAGTAAAACAAGGAGGACAAAACTGACCAAGATGACTTCTGATTTCTCCACACAAACAACTTGCTTAACACAGTTCATTCAACCCAGTACCACCCACTACATATAAGTCAGCAGGAATGCCACTGCCAAGTTGAATGATGAGCTTGCTGCTAGGTCACAATTGGTTACCAGAATGCGAAACATCATAAATGATTTTTCAAAAATATGTTACCGGCCTTGTCTTTTTCACTAAAGTCAAGGCCTGATTCCGCTGTAAGTTTGCCCTCTACAGGGCAAAAAGGGGGAGTAGAAAAAGTGATGGATCAGATGTCCCAAATCGTGATCCAATCCAGAAATCTGAAGGTAAAAATGTTGCGAAAGTGTTATGCAAATGTAAGCATACGATAATTAGCAGTGCGTTCCTAGCTATACAGCACTTTAAAAGGTCATGCACTGTTGATGGCCCTAAATCCAGCAGAGCATGTAATATTAAATGTTTTGCTTGTGCTGGCTCAGGCCATATTGCTAAGTACTGCAAGTCTTTGAGTACTAAGATGCAGAGGAAATGTGGTTATGTAAAATATTTTAAATGTGGTCAGATGGGACACTTCTCTTCAGAACGCCCAGCTTCTGGCAGTTCTCGAAAGATCACGCTGTGACGTCACTCACTTACTGCCCCAGGTCCTGCATCGTGTCGGACGAGCGAGGACACATCGGCACCAGAGGCTACAGTTGATTCTGCAGCAGCATCGGCGTTTGCAGGTAAGTCGATCTAGATACTTACCTGCAAACGCTGATGCTGCTGCAGAATCAACTGTAGCCTCTGGTGCCGATGTGGCCGACACGATGCAGGACCTGGGGCAGGAAGTGAGTGACGTCACAGCGTGATCTCTCGAGAACACGCGGTGTCTGCACTGCCAGAAGCTGGGCGTTCTGAAGAGAAGTGGATGATACTTCTCGTCAGAACGCCCAGCTAGTAAAAGTGGTAAAAACGCCCGATGTACGCACATAATACACGCCCAGTTGGACTTTTACTTTAAACACGCCCACTTGGACTTTTGCAAGCCTCATTTGCATAAATACAAAAATGGTCATAACTTGGCCAAAAATGCTCGTTTTTTAAAAATAAAAACGTTACTGTAATCTACATTGCAGCGCCGATTTGCTGCAATAGCAGATAGGGGTTGCAAAATCTGGTGACAGAGCCTCTTTAAGGGGATGGGGTGATGGGAAGTGTGAAGAATGAATTGCAAATAAAAACGCTAGGGATTGGTAGGAAATGGAGGGAAGGAGGTGACTAAATAAATCATTTTCCATTCAGCAGCTATCATGCTAAACTTTATAGATCGAAGATCGGGAGTAGCATTCTGAGAACCCTGCCCTGCCATGTTGCTCCATCATTGGGTCTCGGAACTGAAGAGACTCCATCGCTCATCAGAGTGTTCTTTTAGCTTCTGTTGGTCTCCCTCAGCTTCCTTTGTGAGATACATTACGCTTTTGGACTATTACAATCAATGGTCTGAAAATGTTTCTCCCAAGTAAAGTCGAGAAACGCTCTGAAAGTTAATCACAATCTAATTAGTAATGTTGCACCTTCCAGTAATTGGGAGGGGGTCTCAGGGCTGAAATCCTAACTGATACGATCATAAGAATGTAGACTTTTGTGCACAAAGCTGCATGTTCACCAATGTGCTTACTAAACAATTAGTTCAAATATGAATACTAATGCAAAGGAAAAGTCAAGATCACAGCTTTCACTTTAAAGCCTGCATTGAAGATGAAAGTTACAGTCTGATAATTTGCCTTGGGCAGCACACTAGTCTTCATAAAAAAAAACCTTCAGTATATTTTATGGACTAGGCATCAGGATAAAGCAAACAGAGTTGTTTACACCAAGGTTTCTGGTTTGTAGGTAAAACTTTACGATGCTTATACGATCATCTGCTGACTGTATATAAGCATATGCCCCTAAAATCCAGCATTGTCCGACTCCTCGGAATAGAGAGGAGAATCATTTGCAAATGTTACGATAAACATACATTTAAATATGAATATCCAGGGTAAATGAAACATGTAACTTTGTAAATTCCTTTAATGCAAAAGCAAACAAATGATTCATTTCATTCACAGAGAAAATTACATCAATCCGATAATGAAATAAAAGCGGCTATAAAAGTGCCAGGTGTTGTTGTGGTATAGTACAATAGTGCTGAATTTGACCATCTGTACTAAATATATGCATTATTTAAGAAGATGCCAAGTCTGCTCTGCACTACATTCTCTAACTGCCACACACTAACTCAATTTGTTTTCCATTTGTTTATATTGTGAAAAAACATTGTTTCGCTTTCATGTGAAACAATAATAGATAAAATGTTGTTTTTTCTTATGTTAACATATGTCGGCACTTCTTAATATATAGAAAGAAAGAAAGAAAGAAAGAAAGAAAGAAAGAAAGAAAGAAAGAAAGAAAGAAAGAAAGAAAGAAAGAAATAAAGAAAGAAAGAGAGAGAAAAAAAAAGAGCGACAGAAAGTAAAAAGTGTTTTGGCGTTACAAGACTAATTGAATATAAATTTGGAGTATTGTTAAATGCTTTCACTGATGTTCAACAATGACAGAAACAGCTGTTTGAACCAGACTTTGCTTGTTTTCCGATGCTTTTCTTCACAATATAATTTATTTTTAACTGCAGCCACCACTAGGGGGAGCTCTGTGCATTTCTTGTAAATCCAATAGTTAACAGTTATAAAAACCTTTTACATTTTTTTATTGGACTGACGTTCCTCCTTCTGGTGATCGGTAGGGGTCTCAGCGGTTGAACCCCCACCAATCCAGAATTTATCACCTTTCCATCGGAAAGGTAAAAAATGTTTCAAGCTTAAATACCCCTTTAATTTATAAGGACCTGGGTGAAACTGCCACGTCTGTACACTCTATACCTATGCCACTGGCTATACAGAGAACGTAATCACACACATCAGTCCCTGTGTTTCCATTGGGCTAACAGTCATGTTTTCCTATCTCAAATTCCCACACACAAGGGTAACTTTCATAAGAAGTTGCAGTATGTTATTGTAGTGTGAGATAAATGTTGCGGCGAGAAAACCTGTAGAAACACAGAGAGTACATACAAACTGCATTCACATGTTGCCATGGACACATCAAAACCTGGGACCCAGTGCTAACCACTAATCACAATTATTTATATCGAAGTAATGAAGCAATTGATAACTATACAACAATTAAGAAAAAGCTCTGTGCAGAACGCTCTAAAATAGTAAAGCCATGTGTCAAAATGTATTTACGTACATTCACAAATAAAGTACTCAGAGTACGTGCAACATGTGGATAGTCCTCTATAGCTGGTTATTATTGCTAATGCCTGGATTTTATGATTTGGTCTCTAAATCCTGTATCTGGGCTAATATGCAATCCATCTATCCCAAAATGAGCATGGTGGAGTTAGGCCATCTTGGCATATTTTCAAGTGTATTTCAGAGCGTAAAATACCTGTATTATGCTTCGAAATACACCAGCAAACAGCTTCCCATTAATATGATTGGGAAACATGCTTTCTAGTTCAGAAGTGTAATAATACGAATCGTATAAATTAAAAAAAAGACACCGCATAAAAATATGCTTCATAAAAAAAATAGTGACATGTCAATTTTTTAAGCATTTTACAAGCTGATTTTACATTTTTTTATTGGACTGACGTTCCTCCTTCTGGTGATCGGTAGGGGTCTCAGCGGTTGAACCCCCACCAATCCAGAATTTATCACCTTTCCATCGGAAAGGTAAAAAATGTTTCAAGCTTAAATACCCCTTTAATTTATAAGGACCTGGGTGAAACTGCCACGTCTGTACACTCTATACCTATGCCACTGGCTATACAGAGAACGTAATCACACACATCAGTCCCTGTGTTTCCATTGGGCTAACAGTCATGTTTTCCTATCTCAAATTCCCACACACAAGGGTAACTTTCATAAGAAGTTGCAGTATGTTATTGTAGTGTGAGATAAATGTTGCGGCGAGAAAACCTGTAGAAACACAGAGAGTACATACAAACTGCATTCACATGTTGCCATGGACACATCAAAACCTGGGACCCAGTGCTAACCACTAATCACAATTATTTATATCGAAGTAATGAAGCAATTGATAACTATACAACAATTAAGAAAAAGCTCTGTGCAGAACGCTCTAAAATAGTAAAGCCATGTGTCAAAATGTATTTACGTACATTCACAAATAAAGTACTCAGAGTACGTGCAACATGTGGATAGTCCTCTATAGCTGGTTATTATTGCTAATGCCTGGATTTTATGATTTGGTCTCTAAATCCTGTATCTGGGCTAATATGCAATCCATCTATCCAAAAATGAGCATGGTGGAGTTAGGCCATCTTGGCATATTTTCAAGTGTATTTCAGAGCGTAAAATACCTGTATTATGCTTCGAAATACACCAGCAAACAGCTTCCCATTAATATGATTGGGAAACATGCTTTCTAGTTCAGAAGTGTAATAATACGAATCGTATAAATTAAAAAAAAGACACCGCATAAAAATATGCTTCATAAAAAAAATAGTGACATGTCAATTTTTTAAGCATTTTACAAGCTGATTTTAAATTTTTTTATTGGACTGACGTTCCTCCTTCTGGTGATCGGTAGGGGTCTCAGCGGTTGAACCCCCACCAATCCAGAATTTATCACCTTTCCATCGGAAAGGTAAAAAATGTTTCAAGCTTAAATACCCCTTTAATTTATAAGGACCTGGGTGAAACTGCCACGTCTGTACACTCTATACCTATGCCACTGGCTATACAGAGAACGTAATCACACACATCAGTCCCTGTGTTTCCATTGGGCTAACAGTCATGTTTTCCTATCTCAAATTCCCACACACAAGGGTAACTTTCATAAGAAGTTGCAGTATGTTATTGTAGTGTGAGATAAATGTTGCGGCGAGAAAACCTGTAGAAACACAGAGAGTACATACAAACTGCATTCACATGTTGCCATGGACACATCAAAACCTGGGACCCAGTGCTAACCACTAATCACAATTATTTATATCGAAGTAATGAAGCAATTGATAACTATACAACAATTAAGAAAAAGCTCTGTGCAGAACGCTCTAAAATAGTAAAGCCATGTGTCAAAATGTATTTACGTACATTCACAAATAAAGTACTCAGAGTACGTGCAACATGTGGATAGTCCTCTATAGCTGGTTATTATTGCTAATGCCTGGATTTTATGATTTGGTCTCTAAATCCTGTATCTGGGCTAATATGCAATCCATCTATCCCAAAATGAGCATGGTGGAGTTAGGCCATCTTGGCATATTTTCAAGTGTATTTCAGAGCGTAAAATACCTGTATTATGCTTCGAAATACACCAGCAAACAGCTTCCCATTAATATGATTGGGAAACATGCTTTCTAGTTCAGAAGTGTAATAATACAAATCGTATAAATTAAAAAAAAGACACCGCATAAAAATATGCTTCATAAAAAAATAGTGACATGTCAATTTTTTAAGCATTTTACAAGCTGATTTTTCACATTTCCCACTGACATTTCAAATGACGCTTAGAAAATTCGCCTCAAAATCCGCTTCGTACAATGTTTGCAGAAGTAAAAAATGCATTTATCAGCTTTTAAAAACATCTGGAGTCAAAGGCGGTTTATTTTTCAGTCTAAACATACATCGCGTGAGCATAGCCTAACATACCATACAAGGGTGTACATAACATAGAGGAAGTCCATACGATGGATATGGGGCCCCTGGAAAGAGGGGACCCAGCCCTGGTTGGTCCAAACTCCTTTGCTAATATGTGGTAGATCATATGCAGGACTCTCCTCAACAGAGGAACTGCATTGTTAGCAAACAAGAAAGTTAGAAGTTGGCTCATGGATCATGAAAAGGGGACGGAGGGGGGAAAACACCAGGCCCATCCGTCCTGGGAGCAAAACCTGGCAACATAGTTGGGGTTCCAGTTATCTTTGCTATGGGGACCTCGCTCTTCTATGTACGCCACTAGTACCATAAAAGAGGTTTGGCAACTGGGAGGAGTCAGAAGTCCTGTTCAATCAATCTCATACAAAATAGCCGCCACAATATATGGACAGGCTTGAATGAACACCGCACTATTGAATAGCAGTTTATAACATTTCACAGGTAAAATATGCATAAATATCAAATAGTGTATTGCCAAGATGGCATGTGTCACATGTACTAAAAAACTCATTCATTTGATATTTTCTTAGATTCCTTTTTAATCAGATTGAAATCTACTGTTTTCCGACCATGCCATTGAGTTGATATGCCTTTCCTGAAGAGCATTATCATACTGAAAAATGACTTCATCATAATCACACCTATTTTCTATCGATGGAAGGAGAAAAGTGTCTAAAATCTGTATGTATACCTGTGCATTGACTGTTGAGTTAATGATTGCCATCTCCCCTGGTCCATTACCTAACATGCAACCCTATATAATAAATGCGTGGGTAAATTTGATTATTTTCTTCAGGCAGTCATCTTTATATGTTTCATTAGAACGGCACCAGACAAATGTTCCAGCATCATATCCTTGGCCAATGCAGATTGGTGATAATTTACGGAATAAATGTTTCACTCAATCCTCCACACTCCATTATTGCTTCTCTTTAGACCATTGTAAGCTTGTTTTCTTCTGTTTAGGAGTTAGTGCTGGTTTTCCTGTGTGTAAATACTATTTAATTCAGCGGATTTCTTATAGTTTAGAGTAGTGTTTGTGACAACAGGTTAATTGTGGGGTGGGTGTCTGGCACGGCATTATTTAATTGTCCCTATTGAAATAAACATTCACGGTTGGCCGCCCAAGTCTTGAAAGGGGTTTTCTCATCTCATAAAGTGATGGCATATCACTAAGTCGGACCCCACCCTCTAGAATGCACACCGATCCTGTGAATGAAGGGGATGCAGTGATGGTGTCCCCTTCACAGATTTATACCTGCAAAGCAGTCCCCAGCTGTGCAAAAAACTGCAATACTGATCTATTGAAGCTAACCCAGCGCTGCGTCCCTTTCATTCCCAGGATTATTGGGGGCCCCAGAGATCTGACTGCCACTGATAATAAAGATATGGCATATGCTAGCGATATATGCCATCACTTTATGAAATTGGAAAACCCCCTTTAAAAGGTATGAAAGTAAATAACCAATCCCCTAACACCTGCAATGTGGGTCCCCAAGAACACCTAACGATCTGGAATTTCACAGCTACAAGTTTCTATACTTTATTAGAGCTGTGGTCTACATG
This sequence comes from Rhinoderma darwinii, assembly GCF_050947455.1. NCBI lineage: Eukaryota > Metazoa > Chordata > Amphibia > Anura > Rhinodermatidae > Rhinoderma > Rhinoderma darwinii. The sequence goes on from NC_134688.1 coordinate 136,025,650, forward strand.
ACAGGTGGTGGAGGGGTGCCTGGGTGTTTTTATAATGGACTGTTTTACCTCAGACACATGAAGAGAACATCCCCTGAAACCCTTCATCACGGATACCTTATCAGCTTCTACGTAAAAGTTAGGGCTCATTCAGACGAGTGTGTATTACGTCCATGTGATGGCCATTAAAAAAACGGCCATCACATGGAGTCATGTATTTCAATGGGGCCATTCACACAACCGTTGTTTCAACGGAGCGTGTGAAGGGTCCGTGAAAAAATAGGACATGTCCTATTTTACTGCATGTCACACATCCCTCCATAGACTCTAGTGCAGGGGTCTCAAGCACGCGGCCCCTGGGGCTGTCATCTCCGGCCCGCGGGATACAGAGCCGCTAGTACAGACTCTGCTCTGGGACTCCGGAATTCCCTGACATCGCTGTCCATATATAGACAGTGTGTCGGGGTCTTCCCCAGAGCGGAGTCCCGGGCAGAGCGCTAGTATCGGCTCTGCTCTGGGACTCCGTAGAATTCCCTGACATCGCTGTCCATATATGGACAGACAGTGTGTTAGGGTCTTCCAGAGAGTCGGAGTCCCGTGCAGAGCGCTAGTATAGGCTCTGCTCCGGGACTCTATGGAATCTTATGACATCGCTGTCCATACATCGACAGTGATGTCAGGGTCTTCCCCAGAGCGGAGTCCCAGGCAGAGCACTAGTATAGGCTCTGCTCCGGGACTCTATGGAATCTTATGACATTGCTGTCCATACATCGACAGTGATGTCAGGGGCTTCCCCAGAGCAGGAGTCCCAGTGATGTCAGGAGCACAGCTGGAGTCCCAGGAACAGCCTCTGCCTGGGACTCCAGCTCTGGGGTTGCCCCGGACATCCATGTCCATATATGGACAGTGATGTCAGGAGCAGAGCTGGAATCCCAGGCAGAGTGCTAGAAGCGGCTCTGCTCTGGGACACGAGCTCTGGGCAAGCCCCCGAAATCACTGTCCATATATAGACTCTGATGTTAATGGCTTCCCCAGAGTTCCAGCGCAGAGCCTATACTAGTGCTCTGCTCTGGGACGCCGGCTCTGGGGTTGCCCCTGATATCACATTCCGGTCCAGGAGGATCCCCTGACGTCACTGTGTATGGACAGTGATGTCAGGGGCTCCAACAGTAGAGGAATCCCCAGCCAATGCGTCAACGTTCTGGTTGGGGATTCCACTCCTAGAGGGAGCCCCAATGGAGCTATCTACTTGGGGTGTGTGGCCTTATCTGCAGAGGGCACTGTGGCAGCATCTGCGGAGGGCACTGTGGCAGCATCTGTGGAGGGCACTGTATCAGCATCTGCGGAGGGCACTGTGGCAGCATCTGCGGAGGGCACTGTGGCAGCATCTACAGAGGGCACTGTGGCAGTATCTACAGAGGGCACTGTGGCAGGATCTACAGAGGGCACTGTGGTAGCATCCAGAGAGGGCACTGTGGCAGCATCCACAGAGGGCACTGTGGCACGATCTAAAAAGGGGCTGCCCAATCTTGACATGTATGTCTGCCAAACACTGCCAACTGAGTCGCCGGACTGCATTTAGCGACGCAAATTATTGCGGCCCGTCAACTTCCCATTTTTTCTATATGAGGCCCACTTACCCGGCTGAGTTTGAGACCCCTGCTCTAGTGTATGGGGGATCCGTGACAACGTGTCCCCCAAAGGTGCACCTCGGACATGAAAAACATCAGTTTTTACGTCTGAGATTGCCGACACTCGTCTGAATGAAGCCTAAAGAACCGCTCAGCGTCCGGCGCCTACTCCACTGTGCAGCAGGCTTCCCCTGTATTCTTGAGGGCAGATGTAAGAACTCGCCATTAAAAATCAGGAGATATCTGATCAGCCTGAAGACAGCAGCACTTACTTGGCCTGCAGAAAAAGCATTAATGAGGCTGCATGGCAGTGCAGGGAGCAGCGACGCATAGATGATCTATTGCTAGAATTGCGCGCAATGGAACTTCAGTAAATCAGCAACTGCAGGCAGCACTCTATGTGCTCCTCCCAGGAACACTTGTGGCCAACTGGGCAGATTTAAGTTTAAAGAAAAGTTTCTCCCTACAGCCCAGGGTGACCAGAGACCTGTACAGAGACTGGACAGCACTTCCAGTCTCTAATGATTTAATAATTTTTTTTTCAAATGCTTGATCCGGGGAAAAAAATATGGCAATAATGAAAATAATTATTTTTCATTTGTTTGAACTATGTTGCACAAAGCCAGAATGCTCAGCTAATAAACAAACATTGTTTTAGGTTATATCTATGATTTGTGTATTTGCTGTGAAGTAAAATAAGCTGGGTGAATGTCCTCTAAATGTGACGATTCCATTGTTTTTTTCCAGGGATTGTATATGCCTGATAAATCTTTTGTGAAAGGGGCCATACATAGTTATAAGAGCATGAAACAAGAATGGGGTATGGATTTCTGATGAATGTAATAGAGGTTTTCTAGAGGTTGATTTGCAGAAAATTATCCAATGACAGAACTAGCAGTCGTCACGAGCATAGTCATTGCTGAGAAGGTAAGCTCATACCTGGATGTTGGTAATGCTGATCATATAAATCAGGATTTTGCAAAAGCATTTGATACTGTGCCTCACAAGAGCTTAGTATGGAAGATGCAGGGTCCAGAGACACAACAGAATGTGTGGATATGAATTAAAACTGGTTAGAGAACGGAAGACCGTAAATATAACTGGTGTAAATTGTAACATTTAGCTATTGACCTTGTGGTGGAAGTGGCAGTATTTGCTGATGACAAAATTATATACAGTAGAATGCTTGAAACTCAGCCGATTGAGACATTACAGAAAGCTCGACAAGGCGGCTCCCTGGGAAAGTAAATGGCAGATGGTGAATAAATGTAAATGTATACTCTGCGTATACAATAAACAGAATATAACTTAGGAAGTCGCAACTTGAAAAACAACTTGAGAAATCACAGAAAAAAAAATCGCCCCCTTTTGTGCTTGATGTGTGATGTGGAGAGAGGGATGCACATGGCTTTTTTCGTAACCTCCATATATATAATGCAGAGAGCAGCGCACATGCGCAGCCTCCTCTCCACTAGTTCCCAGCTGGAATCTGAAGCCAGGGGCCGTCTCATCAGGGTGACCCCGTTCTCGATTTAGGTGCAGGTCCCAGACTTGTGGATATGCCAGAAATTCTTTCTTAAAGTTGGGAATATTCCTTTAAATACTCCTGTTAGTAGATAGTAGTGCATTTTGGGAGCTCTGAAGTCAGTAAGCGGTTAGGTCATATATTTGACAACAAAAGGAAGATAAACAGCTGTCTGTTTCCAGGAACAACCAAAAGGAATTTGAAAAGTTGCTATGTGCCTTTCACAGTAAGGCTATGTTCACACGGAGTATTTTGGGGGAGGAATATCTGCCTCAAAATTCCGTTTGGAACTTTGAGGCAGATATTCCTCTCCCTGCACGCCGATTTTCGCGGCAATTATCGCGCCGTTTTTCGCCCGCGGCCATTGAGCGCCGCGGGCATAAAACAGCGAGAAATACGCTTTCTCCTGCCTCCCATTGAAGTCAATGGGAGGTCGGAGGCGGAAGCGCCCGAAGATAGGGCATGTCGCCATGTCAATGGGAGGCGTTCTCGGGCCGTTTCTGCCGAGTTTTGCGACGCGGTTTCCGCGTCAAAAAACTCGGCAAAATACCCCGTGTGAACATAGCCTAAACATGTTCTCAACTTTACAAAATACGCCTGCAAATACAATAAATATAGAGGAGATCAGCTATTTCCTCTCCTATTTTTCAGAAGCCTCCCCCCCCCACTGCTCTGAATTCCATAGTAAACAAAGAACGTTAGGCTAAGTTCACACTGAGTTTTTTTACTCGTTTTTTGACGCGGAAACCGCGCTTAAAAGCTAGTCAAAAACGGCCCGAAAATGCCTCCTGTCGATTTCAATGGGAGGCGGGGGCGATTTTCTCCCGCGAGCAGTAAAACCGGCCCGCGGGAGAAAGAAGCGACATGCCCTATCTTCAGGCGTTTCCGCCTCTGACCTCCCATTGACTTCAATGGGTGGCAGAGAAAGTGTATTTCGCGGCGTTTTATGCCCGCAGCACCCAATGGCCGCGGGTGAAAACCGCAGCGAAAAACGGCGTGCAGGGAGAGGAAAATCTGCCTCAAACTTCCAAACTGAATTTTGAGGCAGAGATTCTGCCTGCAAAATACTCAGTGTGAACATTAAACTCTACCCCTTTGGGTAAAACAGTCAAACAGTCAAAAATTGAAGTTATCAGCAGGAAGCTTACCCCTGTGTTCTCTGTAGGATTTCTACAAAACGGTTTATTACAGGAACGGGCTGAAGATCTTTTAGGCTACATTCACACGACAGTGAAAAAAAAATGTCCATTAAAAACTGAACAACTGAAAACACCCAACGGAAGGCCACATGTTCAACTAGACATTATTTACAGCCTCCCTGTATATGATGCCGCACACCTCCCTGTAGATGATGCCACACAGCCTCCCTGTAAATGATGCCACATACCTCCCTGTATATGATGCCACACAGCCTCCCTGTATATGATGCCACACACCTCCCTGTATATGATGCCGCACACCTCCCTGTAGATGATGCCACAGAGCCTCCCTGTAGATGATGCCACACACCTCCCTGTATATGATGCCACACAGCCTCCCTGTATATGATGCCACACAGCCTACCTGTATATGATGCCACAAAGCCCGACATGAATGCCCTACATACTGACCGATGCAGCGCTGTCTTCTTCAGGTAAGGCCTCTCGTCTTCGTGGGATCTGCGGTGACGCGATGACACATACTCACCGATGCAGTGCCTACTTCTCCTGGTCTGGTTGCTAGTCTCGTGAAATCCGCAAAGGAGATGTCATCGCGCCGCCTTCGCAGAACCCGCGAGACTAGCGACCAGACCATGAGAAGTCGGCGCTGCATCGGTGAATGTGTGTCATCGAGCCACTAATAGTTCCCTTGCAAATCCCCATGCCACAGATCCATTTTTAACAGTTGTTACATGTATTGACAGCCGTTAAAAACTGATCCATTGACTTCTATGGGGTCTGTCAGGCCGTTAAAACGGCCCAAAATAGTACATGTCCTATTTTTTGACGCCCATTATTCACGAGCCGTTAAAAAAACGACCGTGTGAATACACCCATAGAACATCATTGTTCTGAAAATGGCCGTGTGACGGCCGTTAAAAGAACGACCGTCACACGTCCGTTTATCACTGTCATGTGAATAAGGCCTTAGACTGAAACAGTATGGGCCAGTTTATCTCCTGTTTACTTTTATAATTTCTAGGTTTAGTGCTACTTTAAAGGGGTTGTCCAGAATAACAAAACATGCTTTTTGTTGTCAAATTTCAATATAAACTTACAAATCTACTGTTGTTTTCAACACTGCATGGATCGGCCAATTGCAGCCATGGTCCCAGAAATTTGGAGCATTATGCAGAAACAGCTTAGCTAATGAACTGAGCAAAATAGCCAGCCCCTTTATCATGTCACTGGTCACGTGTCGACAGACAGGGAGGGAGAAAAAGCTCCCTGCTACGTTAGGCTATGACGACGCATCACAGCTAACCTGAAAGACTCCATACTTCCGAGACCACCAAACATTGAAAGCAGCCCAGCTCCAGTGATTGGGTGCAAAAATAATCCTCCCAGGCTCAGGCTAAGAGTCTATGGATACAAGACAAATAGAATTAAGGCAGCACTCCACTTAGAATAAAGGAAAAGTGGATCCCAAAGAGTCGGATCAAAACGTCGCTGTTGGGGTGAATAAACACACCTTTTGCGTTATTCTAAGTGGAGTGCTGCCTCAAGTATTTTTGATACACACGTGTGTGTGTGTGTGTGTGTGTGTGTGTGTGTGTGTGTGTGTGTGTGTGTGTGTGTGTGTGTCGGCACATATATGTGTAGAGAGGGCAGAACGTTAATAAAAGTGTAAATAGGGTGCCAGACAAACTTGACCTTGATCCAGGGTCCAAAAAGCTTTGAAGAAATCACAGCACTGCAGAGGCTTCTTCAAATCAAATACGGTGACTGATTTATCCATGCCAAAGTAACATATGAAGGTACATCATATACATAAAGTGTTAACACACATAATTTTATTATTATACGCTTGTAAGTATCGTGCAAAAGTGCATCATATACAGTGTCATTATTATATTAAAATGTCCAATAATGAATTAAGCATAGCAAATACAAGGGAGGTAGGGAAAAGAGCCACTAACTAATCAGATGATCAGCGACACAAAATCACACTGCACATGTCCAGGGAACGATATAGATGTATCATAGTAACAAGGTCACGTAGAGATATCCGAGACAGTGGTGGAGCAGAAACAAAGCCTCCTAGGTTACCGAATTTGTGTCATACTATAACGTAACGTGCGCATGCGCAGAACTGTTAGGTGATCAGAATCGGCCATATATGGGTCTGGTAGATTCAAATAATTGACATTCGAATAATACAAACGTAAACCTAGTACTTTTGTCAATTAATGTGGCGAAGTCATCCACAAGGGGTTAATTTTTTTTGGGATAGGCGCCATTCTCACTTAGATGCGCCGCATGAGTGGCAGCAAGCAGGAGCAGCTCCCACTTCGGAACATGTCAGTGTCCATGTCTGTCTTTGTACCTGCTGTAAGCGGCTCGTTTTCAGTGTAGAAGACGAGCGGAGTCAGAGGATCCAGGAGGTGAGGCGGCCCGTTGAAGGTGATAACCACGGGAGCTTGGAGTGGGTGTTTGAGTCAGCAGTTGAGCGCCATGACTCACGGCAGTGCGTCGGTGCAGTGTGGCTGTGTAGCCGTGAATGAGCCGGTCGTGAGTGATCTGGCGTTGGATGGCGAGTGGAGAGGAGTCGTGAGGAGTTCTTGGGGGATGTCTTGGCCAACCAGTGCTCCAGCAAAGGGGTAGGAGGAAGCGGTGTTCTGGCTGTGAGAGAGCCAGACCTCGTGGTACACCGGCTGACAAGCGCATGTTAACAGCTGAGAGAGTCTGTGGGTGCCTGGGGAGAAGGAGGCGAGGTATTGGACCAGCTGTGAGAGAGCAGGACCGCATGGTGCACTGACCTAAACCGCAGGGGGCCAGCAGTGAAAGACTGCAGAGTGCCCGGAAAGAAGTTGGAGGAAGTGTTGGTCCGGCTGTGAGAGAGCACGGACCAGAATTGACTGTGAATAAAGTCAATAACAACAGATTGCTGGGTGCCTGGAGAATATTGGGTAAACTGCTGGAGAGGTGAGAGTTGCTTTGGGAGGGGGTCAGTATCCACAACTGTCCAAGAGGAGCTGGTGGAAGTATCGGGGGCAGTGTCACGGATTTGTCATGAACATACAGGTGCCTGTTTTACGGGCTACAGGTGCCTGTCCACTATTATTTGACATTGCATTGCCAGCACTGACAGAGAGGCCCATGCCGGGATTGAAGAGGCAGCCAGTGCAAAAAAGGATGGAGGGATTAGGAGGGCTTTTTTGCCAAACGGGGCTTTCCTTATTTTCCATACTTCCAGTACTATCGTTATTAAGGATGCAGTTGGGGGAATCTGATTTTTCATCCTGCCTTAAGACATCTGGGTATTCAATGGAGAAAGCTGACACTCTGTATTCTGGAGGAATATAGGAGGAACTGTTTTCGGATTTTAAACAGGAATTGAATTTTTTTTCTGCGGTTATTAACAGGGGTACCATTGTTGTGATTAAATATTCAAGGAGAGAGCTAATGCAGATTCGCAAGGATATGCCAAAAGGTATTACTAAATTGGCGAGGATTCCTAGGGATGTGTGGAGGTCGTTTAGGGGGTGCAGGGCGGGCCATAAGGTACGGGCAAAAAGGAGGTATAAACTGGCGGTTCCATCTGTTCTAATGGGGAATGTCAGGTCTCTAGGAAATAAAATGGATGAGCTGGTTGCAATGGGGATGTTTGTTCGTGATGTGAGGGAATGTAGTATTTTAGTTTTTACAGAGACGTGGCTCCACAGTGAAATAACCGATGCGAGTATTGAAGTTCCAGGGTTCGAATCAGTAAGAGTGGATAGAGACTTTGAGAGTACAGGGAAGAAAAGAGGGGGAGGAGTGGTACTGCACATTAATAGTAAATGGCGTCATCCAGGGCATATCACTGTTAAAAATACATATTGTATTATCGATATTGAATTGCTTGTGGTGGGAATAAGACCATATTACTTGCCGAGGGAATTTAATGTTGTGATGGTGGGTGTGGTGTATATTCCGCCGTCTGGGGACACTAAAGTGGTGTGTGATGGTTTATCATCTGTAATATCAGGTATCATATCCTGTTTTTTTGTATTAACAGGGGATTTTAATCATGTGTCATTGAGTGGAGTCTTACCAAATTTTATGCAGTATGTGAAAGGTGCAACAAGAGGTGACAGAACGCTGGACTTGTTGTATGCCAACGTGAGGAAAGCATATCGTACCAATATACTACCGCCGTTGGGTCGTTTGGACCATAATTTGGTGTTATGTCGGCCTGTATATTGCACAATTGTAAAAGCAACCCGGTTGAAATTAAACATGTAAGAAAATGGACTAAGGAAAGAGAGGAGAGGTTAAATGCTTGTTTTGAAGTAATGGATTGGGGCGTTTTTGGCGTTGGGGTAGACGGATGTGATATTAATGAGGTTACAGAACATATAACAGATTATATTAATTTTTCCACTGATTTAATCATACCTCAGGTGCAAGTGAAGTGTTTTGGAAATAACAAACCATGGGTAGAAAAGGATCTCAAGGAGTTATTGGATAGAAAAAAGCCTATAGAGATCGTGATGATGAAGTGATCAAAATAGTGAAAATTGAGTTGAAGTATAAAACAAAAGAAAGTAAGGAAGAGTATAAAAAGGAAACTGGAACTCAAACGTGCTAAATATAACGTAAGGGCGGTTTGGTCAGGAATGAAGGCTATAACAGGGATGAAGAACAAACAAAGGATAGTCGATATGGATGAGGAAAAATGTAATGAATTGAATGTTTTATTTCAAAAGATTTTCAAATGTTGGGGATGGTATAGTGGATCCTAAGATTAAATCGAATATGATGGGAAAATATGATGCAATTAATAGACATGGATGTGGTACTGGGGTTTTTATTGCGTCAGTGGACGATGTGAGAGAACAGTTAAAAAAAATTAAGTGTAAGGAAGGCACCAGTTCCGGATAGGATTAGTACTAGGGTACTAAAAACTTGTGCTGATGCATTGTGGGAAATAACAGCGGATTTATATGATTGGAGTTTGATGATGGAAAAAGTGCCGAAGGTTTGGAAAACGTTTTGTATAGTCCCAATTCCTAAAATAGCTAAACAGTTGAGGGTGGGTGATTATCGACCGGTGGTATTAACTTCTCATATGATGGTGTTTGAAAGGCTGGTGTTAGGGTACCTTAAATCAGCTGTGGTAGAATACGAGGATCCTTTACAGTTTGCTTATAAACATAGAATTGGAGTGGAGGATGCAGTTTTATATTTTTTACATAGGGCGTACTCTTTTTTGGAGACACAGGGGGGATCGTGAGAGTCATGTTTTTTGACTTTTCTAGTGCTTTTAACTTGATAAGGCCGGACCTAATGAAAAATAAATTGGAAGGAATGCAAATGAACTCGAGTGCCTAACTGGATATTTGATTATTTAAGGGGACGCCCCCAGTGTGTGCGTAGTGGGGAATGTACATCGAGGATAGAAATAAGTGATATTGGAGCACCACAGGGGACTGTGTTATCGCCGTTTTTATTTGCGCTATATATGGCAGATTTTAGGTACAATACTGGAAGTTGTCATCTGCAGAAATTCTGATAATTCCGTAATTATGGGGGCGGTAAAGGGAGGCTGTGATAAAGAATATAGGATTTGATATCTGAATTTGTTAAATGGAGTGTGGGTAATGGGTTGAAATTAAATATTGGGAAAACACAACAAATTATTATTGATTTACGCAGAAAAAAAGAGATAGTGGCGCCGGTGTCTATTCTAAATCAGGAAGTGGAGAGAGTGAGATTGTACAAATATTTGGGTATATATTTGGACCAGAGTTTGGATTGGATCGAGAATACAGAAAAGATGTATAAAAAGGCAATGAGCCGGTTGTAGTTTTTACGTAACTTGCGCTCGTTTAAGGTGTGTAATAAAATGATGGTAATGTTTTATAAGTCTGTGGTCGCTAGCATTATATTTTATGGGGCTGTTTGTTGAGGAGGTAATATCAATTGGAAAATAATAAATTAAATAAGGTGATCAATAAGGGAAAAGCGATCATGGTTAGTGAGGTGCCTTTATTTGAGGAGGTATTAAATAAAAGGTTATTAACCCCTTAACGACCAAGGACGAAAATGAACGTCATGGTCGGCTGCTAGTTCCCGCACCATGACGTTCATTTTCGTCCGCATTTCAAACTGTCACTCTGTGTAAACACAGAGGGACAGACCCGCGCTGACAGCTGTCCTAGACAGCTGAGACATCAGTCTCGCCGGACAGCAAACCATCGCCGCTGCTTTCGGCAGTTAGCCCCTTAAGTGCGGCGACGGATTGCCGTCGCCGCATTTAAGTGGTTTGAAGCACATCAGCAGCCCCCACGAAGTGATCGTGGGGGCTACCGATGCTTGTCACGGCAATCGGAGGTCAGATAATGACCTCCGGGTTGCCATGTACGGAAGCCTCGGAGGAACAGCCTCCGGCCGTTCCTCCTCTGCTTCCTGTCAGTGTGACAGTCACGTCACAATGACAGTTAGAGTACATTACACTACGTGTGTAGTGTAATGTACTCTAGCAGCGATCAAAGCTGCAAGACTAAGTGTCCCCTAGTGGGACAAGTTAAAAAGGTAAAAAAAAGTAATAAAAATGTTTTAAAAAAAGTGTAAAAATAAAAGTTATAAGTTCTATAAACACAAAATGCTTTTTTTTCCCTATAATAAGACTTTTATTATAGAAAAAAAATGAACACGTTAAAAAAGTACACATATTTGGTATCACCGCGTTCGTAACGAACCCAACTATAAAACTATAATGTTATTTTTCCCGCACGATGAACACCCCAAAAAAAATCAATAAAAAACTACGACAGAATCGCAATTTTTTTGGTCCCCACCGCTCCCTAAATAAAGAATAAAAAGTGATCAAAAAGTCGCATGTACCCGAAAATAGTACCAATAAAAACTTCTATCCGTCCCGCAAAAAACAAGCCCTTACACAGCTTTTTTGACTAAAAAATTTAAAAATTACGGCTCTCAGAATATGGCGACACAGAATTATTTTTTTTTATAAATAAGTCATTTTATTGTGCAAACGCTAAAAAAAAGGACCAAACCTATATACATATGGTATCGCCGTAACCGTACCAACCCGCAGAATAAAGTAAAAATCTAACCTATAGCGTACGGTGAGCGCCGCAAAAAGAAAACCTAAAAAAACGGTGTCAGAATTCCTGTTTTTTGCTCAGGATTGCAAAAAAATTGAATAAAAAGTGATCAAAAAAAATCGCATGTACCCCAAAATGGTACCAATGAAAACGACAGATTGTCCCGCAACAAATAAGCCCTCACACCGCTCTATTGATGGAAAAATAAAGAAGTTATGGCTCTTGGAAAGCGGGGAGTGAAAATCTAAAATAAGAAGGCAAAAAATGGATCAGTCCTGAAAGGGTTAATTCATTTCTAATGAAAAAACTTTTGACCACATGTGGGGTATTTCTGTACTCGGGAGAAATTGCTTTATAAAAAATGGTTGTTTTTTTCCTCCTTTATCCCTTGTGAAAATGAGAAAATGCAACATTTTAGTGGAAAAAAATGTTGATATTAATTTTCGCGCCCTAATTCCAGTAAACTCTGCAAAAGACCCGTGGGGTGTAAATGCTCACTATACCCCTAGAAAAATTCCTTGAAGGTTTTTCCAAAATGGGGTCACTATTGGGGGGTTTCCACTGTTTTGGTCCCTCCAGTGCATTGCAAATGCGACATGGCACCGAAAACCATTCCAGCAAAATCATAAATCCAAATGGCGCTCATTCCCTTCTGAGCCCTGCTGTGGGTCCAAACAGCAGTTTATTACCACATATGGGGTATTGTCGTAATCGGGAGACATTGCTTTACAAATGTTGGGGTGCATTTTCTTCGTTATTCCTTGTAAATAATAAAAATTTCTATGTTGTTTCAGAAAAAAAGTACATTTTAATTTTTACAGACTAATTCCAATATATTTAGCAAAAAAACTGTGCGGTCAAAATGCTAACTATACCCCTAGATAAATACCTTAAGGGGTCTAGTTTTCTAAATGGGGTCGTTTATGGGGAGTTTCTATCGTTCTGGCAGCTCAAAGCTTCTCCAAATGTACAGTGGGGCCTAAAACATTTTCAAGCAAAATATGAGTCCTGAAAGCCTCCGGGTGTTCCCTTCCTTTTGGGTTCTGCCGTGTGTCCAGGCAGCGCATTAGGGCCACAATGTGGGTATTTTTGAAAACAGAAGAAAGAGGGTGATATATTTTGGGGTGTGTTTCTTCATTTTCATGTTCGCTTTACAAAGAAATCGGTCTTCAAACTAATACTTTTATGAAAAAAGTGAAATTATTTTTTTTTTCACCTGATATGCATTCAATTTAGCAAAGAACTGTGGGGTCAAAACACTTACTATACACCTAAATAATTACGTTATGGGGTCTAGTTTTCTAAATGGGGTCGTTTATGGGGAGTTTCTATCGTTCTGGCAGCTCAAAACCTCTCCAAATGTACAGTGGGGCCTAAAACATTTTCAAGCAAAATATGAGTCCTGAAAGCCTCCGGGTGCTCCCTTCCTTTTGGGTCCTGCCGTGTGTCCAGGCAGCGCATTAGGGCCACAATGTTGGTATTTTTGAAAACAGGAGAAACAGGGTGATAGATTTTGTGGTGTGTTTCTTCATTCTCATGGTCGCTTTACAAAGAAATTGGTCTTCAAACTGATACTTTTATGAAAAAAAGTGAAATTATTTTTTTTTTCACCTGCTATGTATTAAATTTAGCAAAAAACTGTGGGGTCAAAATACTTACTATACCCTTAAGTAAATACCTTAAGGGGTCTAGTTTTCTAAATGGGGTCATTTGTGGGGGTCTCCATCACTCTGAGACCTATGAGCCTCTGAAAACCTGGTTTGGTGCAGGAAAACAAAATGTACTTCAAAATTTATAAAATTATTATTCAATTTGTAAGTCCTCTAAATTGCTGAAAATGTATTTTATTTTTTCAAAAGTGCTGCCAAAATAGAGTAAAGAGATAGAAATATATATTTAATTAAAAAAATTGTACAATATGTGTGTACATATGTGACATATTGCAGTTAAAAATAGGGGAAAATGGTAATTTTTACAAAACTTCTTCCATTTTTCTATTTTTTAATAAATTTCCGCAAATCGTATCAGTCTACTTTTACCACTAAAATAAAGTACAACATGTGACGAAAAAACAATGTCAGAATTACTTGGATATTCAAAACTTTCACAGAGTTATTCTCTGATAAAGTCAGACATACCAGATTTGACAAATCTGGCTTGGTCATTAAGGTACAAACATGCCCGGTCATTAAGGGGTTAAGGAAGATTAGTGCAATTAAAGAGGCTCTGTCACCAGATTTTGCAACCCCTATCTGCTATTGCAGCAGATAGGCGCTGCAATGTAGATTACAGTAACGTTTTTATTTTTAAAAAACGAGCATTTTTGGCCAAGTTATGACCATTTTCGTATTTATGCAAATGAGGCTTGCAAAAGTACAACTGGGCGTGTTGAAAAGTAAAAGTACAACTGGGCGTGTATTATGTGCGTACATCGGGGCGTGTTTACTACTTTTAATAGCTGGGCGTTCTGAAGAGAAGTATCATCCACTTCTCTTCAGAACGCCCAGCTTCTGGCAGTGCAGATCTGTGACGTCACTCACAGGTCCTGCATCGTGTCGACACCAGAGGCTACAGTTGATTCTGCAGCAGCATCAGCGTTTGCAGGTAAGTAGCTACATCGACTTACCTGCAAACACCGATGCTGCTGCAGAATCATCTGTAGCCTCTGGTGCCGACACGATGCAGGACCTGTGAGTGACGTCACAGATCTGCACTGCCAGAAGCTGGGCGTTCTGAAGAGAAGTGGATGATACTTCTCGTCAGAACGCCCAGCTAGTAAAAGTAGTAAACACGCCCCGATGTACGCACATAATACACGCCCAGTTGTACTTTTACTTTTCAACACGCCCAGTTGTACTTTTGCAAGCCTCATTTTCATAAATACGAAAATGGTCATAACTTGGCCAAAAATGCTCGTTTTTTAAAAATAAAAACGTTACTGTTATCTACATTGCAGCGCCTATCTGCTGCAATAGCAGATAGGGGTTGCAAAATCTGGTGACAGAGCCTCTTTAAAGTAGAGGAGTTGCATCTGTTACATAATATTTTAAATCGATAAACAAATCTGTTTTAGTGATCGATTGCTACAATTTCGATGTAGTTAAGAACGATTTAAAAGATCTTTTATGCCAAAGGTTATTGCACTTTATAATATGTCTTTATAGTGGGTCATAATGCTTTTTTATTATATATTTATTATATGTCGTCGTTGTATGTTGTATTGTTTTGTATAATATGTACTGTAAATGGGAGTTCCAATTGTAAACCAATTTCCCTTTGGGGATAAATAATCTATCAACTATCTATCTATCTATCTATCTATCTATCTATCTATCTATCTCATATCTATCTATCTCATATCTATCTCATATCTATCTCATATCTCTCTATCTATCTATCTATCTCATATTTATCTATCTCATATCTATCTATCTATCTATCTCATATCTATCTCATATCTATCTATCTCATATCTATCTATCTATCTCATATCAATTCAATTCAAAGAAGCTTTATTGGCAGGACCAAATACATATTAGCATTGCCAAAGCAAGTAAGAAGTAAGGGAATGAGGGGTAGGGACTGAGGGATTGGGGGATAGGGACACATCTAGGGTCGGGGTTATACAAGTCCATGGCATATCATGTCTCTCTCAGTCTATGGCATGCAGTGACATATTGTGCCGCTGTGCCCACTGTGGTTTCCTCTTCACCCAGCAGGATGTAGAGTTTCTCTTCCTCTTCCATGGAGCTGAAGTCCGGTAAGAGATCAGAGAGTCTCCTGAAGTGAGTGTCCCTCACTGCTGAGTATTTGGAGCAGTGCAGCAGGAAGTGGGCCTCATCCTCTACGGCCTCCTGGTCGCACTGTTGGCACAGTCGGCTCTCCCTGGGCTTGTAGTTCTGTCTGTGACGCCCGGATTCGATGAGCAGGTTGTGGGCGCTCAGTCTGTAGCGGCTCAGGATCTGTCTGTCTCTGGGGTTTGGCAGTTTCTCCAGATATGGCGCCAGTTTATATTGTCGCTGTAGACTCCGGTATATTGTCAGTTTCTGGGATGTCTTTATGTCGTTCCTCCAGTCACTGATATACTCCTCTTGGCTCTCGTTTATTGTTTTCTTGATTTCGGCTTTTTTGAGGCCGCGCTGAGTGACATTTTCTTCAGGCCGGGTCAGGGTGAGATGTTCTGGGGGGCCTGGTTTACCTGGGACCCCTTGGTGTAGCAAAGCTTTATGGTGATAGGAACTTTGCCTGCTGCTGTGTAGATGGGCCCAGAATGATAGCGCCCTCTTCTGGATTGTGAGGTGTAGTGGGAATCTGCCCAGTTCTGCCCGACAGGCACTATTTGTGGTGCTCCGATGGACTTGGAGAAGGTGCTTGCAGAATTCTAGGTGGAAAATTTCTGTTGGGCTGGAATCCCACCTTGACCAGTCTGGGTATGTGTCTGGACCGCAGACTTCACTGGCATACAGGAGGATTGGGGAGATGATGGAGTCAAAGATTTTCAGCCAGACCGTTACTGGTGTTTTGAGATGATAGAGTTTTCTTCTGATGGCATAGAAGGTTTTGCACGCCTTGTCTTTCAGCATCTCTATGGCTTGTTTAAAGCTTCCTGATTGGTTGATTTCTAGGCCCAGGTAGGTGTACCTGTCGGTCGCTGTGAGTGTGGCGTTATTTAGTGTGAAGGTCGGGTTCCTGGGGGATTTTGAGTTTCTCCTCTGGAACACCATGATGTTGGTTTTCCTTGCATTGATGGGTAGTGCCCACGTGGAGCTGAATTTTTCTAGGATTTGCAGGTTGCCTTGGAGACCTTTCTCGGTTGGTGATAGCAGCAGAAGGTCATCTGCGTACAACAGGAATTTCACCTGGGTGTCATGGAGGGTGAGACCTGGTGCTGAGGAGGATTCCAGAGATGTGGCCAGTTCATTGATGTAGATGTTGAAGAGCGTTGGACTGAGGCTGCAGCCTTGTCTGACTCCTCGGCTCTGCTGGAAATCAGCCGTTCTTCTCCCGTTCACCTTCACGCTGCATCTGTTCTCTGTGTAGGAGCTGCTGATGACGTCATAGGTTTTACCTCCTATTCCGCTCTCCAGCAGTTTCAGGAATAGGCCCGGGTGCCACACTGAGTCGAAGGCCTTCTTGAAGTCCACAAAACAGGAGTAAATCTTCCCATGCTTTGTATTGTCGACGTGGCTCTTGATGAGGCTGCGCAGGGTGTAGATGTGGTCAGTGGTGCGGTGGTTTTGCATCTATCTATCTCATATCTATCCATCTCATATCTATCTATCTATCTATCTATCTATATCTCATATCTATCTATTATTTATCTATCTATCTATATCTCATATCTAGCTATCTCATAGTTAAACAAATATATCCAGCAGCAGATATGAGATATGAGATAGATAGATAGATATGAGATAGATATTAGATAGATAGATATGAGATAGATAGAGATAGATATTAGATAGATAGATAGATAGATAGATAGATAGATAGATAGATAGATAGATAGATAGATAGATAGATAGATAGATAGATAGATAGATAGATAGATAGATATGAGAGATAGATAGATATGAGAGATAGATAGATAGATAGATAGATAGATAGATAGATAGATAGATAGATAGATAGATAGATAGATAGATAGATAGATAGATAGATATGAGATATATATATATATGAGATACAGTAAAGGAAATAAGCATTTGAACCCTTGCTGATTTTGTAAGTTTGACCACTGTCAAAGACATGAACAGTCTAGAATTTTTAGGCTAGGTTAATTTTACCAGTGTGAGATAGATTATATTAAAAAAAAAAAACTGAAAATCACATTGTCAAAATTATATATATATTTATTTGCATTGTGTACAGAGAAATAAGTATTTGATCCCTTTGGCAAACAAGACTTAATACTTGGTGGCAAAACCCTTGTTGGCAAGCACAGCAGTCCTACATTTTTTGTAGTTGATGATGAGGTTTGCACACATGTTAGATGGAATTTTGGCCCACTCCTCATTGCAGATCATCTGTAAATCATTAAGATTTCGAGGCTGTCACTTGGCAACTCGGATCTTCAGCTCCCTCCATAAGTTTTCGATGGGATTAAGGTCTGGAGACTGGCTAGGCCACTCCATGACCTTAATGTGCTTCTTTTTGAGCCACTCCTTTGTTGCCTTGGCTGTATGTTTCGGGTCATTGTCGTGCTGGAAGACCCAGCCACGAGCCATTTTTAATGTCCTGGTGGAGGGAAGGAGGTTGTCACTCAGGATTTGACGGTACATGGCTCCATCCATTCTCCCATTGATGCGTGAAGCAGTTCTGTGCCCTTAGCAGAGAAACACCCCCAAAACATAATGTTTCCACCTCCATGCTTGACAGTGGGGATGGTGTTCTTTGGATCATAGGCAGCATTTCTCTTCCTCCAAACACGACGAGTTGAGTTAATGCCAAAGAGCTCAATTTTAGTCTCATCTGACCACAGCACCTTCTCCCAATCACTCTCAGAATCATCCAGATGTTCATTTGCAAACTTCAGACGGGCCTGTACATGTGCCTTCTTGAGCAGGGGGACCTTGCAGGCACTGCAGGATTTTAATCCATTATGGCGTAATGTGTTACCAATGGTTTTCTTGGTGACTGTGGTCCCAGCTTCCTTGAGATCATTAACAAGTTCCCCCCGTGTAGTTTTCGGCTGAGCTCTCACCTTCCTCAGGATCAAGGATACCCCACGAGGTGAGATTTTGCATGGAGCCCCAGATTGATGTCGATTGACAGTCATTTTGTATGTCTTCCATTTTCTCACTATTGCACCAACAGTTGTCTCCTTCTCACCCAGCGTCTTACTTATGGTTTTGTAGCCCATTCCAGCCTTGTGCAGGTCTATGATCTTGTCCCTGACATCCTTAGAAAGCTCTTTGGTCTTGCCCATGTTGTAGAGGTTAGAGTCAGACTGATTAATTGAGTCTGTGGACAGGAGTCTTTTATACAGGTGACCATTTAAGACAGCTGTCTTTAATGCAGGCACCAAGTTGATTTGGAGCGTGTAACTGGTCTGGAGGAGGCTGAATTCTTAATGGTTGGTAGGGGATCAAATACTTATTTCTCTGTGCACAATGCAAATAAATATATATAATTTTGACAATGTGATTTTCTTTTTTTTTTTTTTATATATATAATCTATCGCTCACTGGTAAAATTAACCTAGCCTAAAAATTCTAAACTGTTCATGTCTTTGACAGTGGTCAAACTTACAAAATCAGCAAGGGTTCAAATGCTTATTTCCTTTACTGTATCTCATATATATATATATATATCTCATATCTATCTATCTATCTATCTATCTCTCATATCTATCTATCTCTCATATCTATCTATCTATCTATCTATCTAATATCTATCTATCTATCTATCTATCTCATATCTATCTATCTAATATCTATCTCATATCTATCTATCTATCTCATATCTATCTATCTATCTCATATCTATCTATCAATCTATCTCATATCTATCTATCTATCAATCATCTATCTATCTATCTATCTCTCATATCTATCTATCTCATATCTATCTATCTATCTCATATCTATCTATCTATCTATCTCATATCTATCTATCTCATATATATCTATCTATCTCATATCTCTCTATCTATCTATCTATCTCATATCTATCTATCTCATATATATCTATCCATCTCATATATATCTATCCATCTCATATATATCTATCCATCTCATATCTCTCTATCTATCTCATATCTCTCTATCTATCTATCTATCTAATATCTATCTAATATCTATCTCATATCTATCTATCTATCTATCTCATATCTATCTATCTCATATCTATCTATCCATCTCATATCTCTCTATCTATCTCATATCTATCTATCTATCTATGTCATATATATCTATCTCATATCTCTCTATCTATCTATCTATGTCATATCTATCTATCTATCTCATATCTATCTATCTATCTATCTATCTATCTATCTATCTATCTATCTCATATCTAACTATCTCATCTATCTCATCTCTATCTATCTCACATCTATCTATCTCATATCTATCTATCTATCTATCTATCTATCTCATATCTATCCATCTATCTCATATCTATCTATCTATCTCATATCTATCTATCTCATATATATCTATCTATCTCATATCTCTCTATCTCATATATATCTATCTATCTCATATCTATCCATCTATCTCATATCTATCTATCTATCTCATATCTATCTATCTCATATATATCTATCTATCTATCTCATATCTATCTCATATCTATCCATCTCATATCTATCTATCTATCTCATATATATCTATATATCTCATATATATCTATATATCTCATATCTCTCTATCTATCTCATATCAATTCAATTCAAAGAAGCTTTATTGGCAGGACCAAATACATATTAGCATTGCCAAAGCATGTAAGAAGTAAGGGAATGAGGGATAGGGACTGAGGGATTGGGGGATAGGGACACATCTAGTGTCGGGGTTATACAAGTCCATGGCATATCATGTCTCTCTCAGTCTATGGCATGCAGTGACATATTGTGCCGCTATGCCCACTGTGGTTTCCTCTTCACCCAGCAGGATGTAGAGT
Organism: Rhinoderma darwinii; assembly: GCF_050947455.1. Taxonomy (NCBI): domain Eukaryota; kingdom Metazoa; phylum Chordata; class Amphibia; order Anura; family Rhinodermatidae; genus Rhinoderma; species Rhinoderma darwinii. Next base: position 136,045,661 of record NC_134688.1, read on the forward strand.
TTCTCTTCCTCTTCCATGGAGCTGAAGTCCGGTAAGAGATCAGAGAGTCTCCTGAAGTGAGTGTCCCTCACTGCTGAGTATTTGGAGCAGTGCAGCAGGAAGTGGGTCTCATCCTCCACGGCCTCCTGGTCGCACTGTTGGCACAGTCGGCTCTCCCTGGGCTTGTAGTTTTGTCTGTGGCGCCCGGATTCGATGAGCAGGTTGTGGGCGCTCAGTCTGTAGTGGCTCAGGATCTGTCTGTCTCTGGGGTTTGGCAGTTTCTCCAGATATGGCGCCAGTTTATATTGTCTCTGTAGACTCCGGTATATTGTCAGTTTCTGGGATGTCTTTATGTCGTTCCTCCAGTCACTGATATACTCCTCTTGGCTCTCGTTTATTGTCTTCATGATTTCGGCTTTTGTGAGGTCGCGCTGAGTGACATTTTCTTCAGGCCGGGTCAGGGTGAGATGTTCTGGGGGGCCTGGTTTACCTGGGACCCCTTGGTGTAGCAAGGCTTTATGGTGATAGGAACTTTGCCTGCTGCTGTGTAGATGGGCCCAGAATGATAGCGCCCTATTCTGGATTGTGAGCTGTAGTGGGAATCTGCCCAGTTCTGCCCGACAGGCATTATTTGTGGTACTCCGGTGGACGTGGAGAAGGTGTTTGCAGAATTCTAGGTGGAAGATTTCTGTTGGTCTGGAATCCCACCTTGACCAGTCTGGGTATGTGTCCGGATCCCAGACTTCACTGGCATACAGGAGGATTGGGGAGATGATGGAGTCAAAGATTTTCAGCCAGACCGTTACTGGTGGTTTGAGATGATAGAGTTTTCTTCTGATGGCATAGAAGGTTTTGCACGCCTTGTCTTTCAGCATCTCTATGGCTTGTTTTAAGCTTCCTGATTGGTTGATTTCTAGGCCCAGGTAAGTGTACCTGTCGGTCGCTGTGATTGTGGCGTTATTTAGTGTGAAGGTCGGGTGCTGGGGGATTTTGAGTTTCTCTTTTGGAACACCATGATGTTGGTTTTCTTTGCATTGATGGGTAGTGCCCACGTGGAGCTGAATTTTCTAGGATTTGCAGGTTGTCTTGGAGACCTTTCAAGGTTGGTGATAGCAACAGAAGGTCATCTGCATACAACAGGAATTTCACCTGGGTGTCATGGAGGGCGAGACCTGGTGCTGAGGAGGATTCCAGAGCTGTGGCCAGTTCATTGATGTAGATGTTGAAGAGCGTTGGACTGAGGCTGCAGCCTTGTCTGACTCCTCGGCTCTGCTGGAAATCAGCCATTCTTTTCCCGTTCACCTTCACGCTGCATCGGTTCTCTTTGTAGGAGCTTCTGATGACGTCATAGGTTTTACCTCCTATTCCGCTCTCCAGCAGTTTCAGGAATAGGCCCGGGTGCCACACTGAGTCGAAGGCCTTCTTAAAGTCCACAAAACAGGCGTATATATTCCCATGCTTTGTATTGTCGACGTGGCTCTTGATGAGGCTGCGCAGGGTGTAGATGTGGTCAGTGGTGCGGTGGTTTGGCATGAACCCAGCTTGGTTTTGGTGGAGGACATTGTGCTGGGTGAGGAAGCTGAGGATTCTCTTATTCAGGATGCTGTTGAACAGTTTCCACAGGTTGCTGCTGACACATATCCCTCGGTAGTTGACCGGGTCGTACCTGACCCCACTCTTGTGGATTGGTGTTATAAGGCCTTGGTTCCAGATTTGAGGGAAGTAGCCGGCATTCAGCACCATATTAAATAGTTTTACTATTGCGGCCTGTATTTCTGGCGGGCTGTGTTTTATAATTTCTTGTGAAATTCCGTCTAGGCCGCTGGATTTTTTTACACCTTATGTCTGAGGTTCTCTCTGTTACTTCTTGCAGTGTTATTGGTGTATCCAGGGGGTTTTGAGAATCTTTAAGTGTTTCCTCCATCGCCTTCAATTTTGATATTATTTGTTTTTGTTCTTGGCTTTGTCCGTCTTTCGGGATATCTTTGTAGAGGTCCCTGAAATATTGGAGCCAGATGTTGCCATTTTGGATATGAAGGTTGTTTTTCTTGCAATTTTTGCCCATGTGTTTCCATAATTCCCAGAACGAGTTGTCATGGAGGGCATCTTGGAGTTGGGTAAGTCTGGTGGAGATGTGCCTTTGTTTTTTCTTTCGGAGGATGGTCTTGTATTGCCTCTGTATGTTGCTGTAGACCTCCTTCAGACCGGTGTTGTTTGGGTCTCGGTGCTTCTTATTTGAGGCATTTCTTAGGGCCTTCCGTACTTCTTTGCACTCACGGTCAAACCAACCGTTAGGATGTATTTCTTGTGGCCTCTTGTAGTCACATCTTTTCAGGTCAGACTTCTCTGCCATGGTATAAAATATATTATTGAGGTCATTTACGGCCTGATTTACCCCTCCTGGGCTTGTCTCATACACCTTGTTGTAGAGGTTGTGAAGCATCTCCTGCACTTATGGTCTGTTGATTGTCTCTTTATATTTTATAGTTGACGTTTTGGACCATTTAAAAGATTGCGTCAGTTTGAAGAGGCCGGTTTGATGTGGTTTTTGTGCAGATGGTTTGTTTGTGGATTTGATGTATAGAAGTAATTGGTTGTGATCTGACAGGTGCGTTTGTGGAGTGACTATGAGTGCGCCAATGTTTGCGGGGTCCATGTCCGTGATGGCATAGTCTACTACACTGCTGCCTACATGGGAGTTTAGTGTATACCTTCCTAAAGAGTCTCCCTTGGTGCGGCCATTCAGTATGTGGAGTCCTAAGCTTCGACATAGATTCAATAGTTTTTTTCCCGCTTTTGTTGACGGTGCTGTCATAGCTGTTTCTCTCTTTCTGTAGGGAGTTATGACAGTCAGCCTCTGCTCCAAAGATGAAGATGTTTCCATCATTGGTCAGGTAGTCTTTATCTCTCCCTGTTCTTGCATTGAGGTCTCTGTAGATGAGAACGCTGCCCAGGGTCTGCAAATGGGCGGCTTCCCTTTGTATAATCTCAAAGCTGTCTGGGTTGGAGTACGGGGACTCTGGCGGTGCGATGTACATTGCGCAGAGGTACATGTCAGACTGAGAGGTGAGGATGGAGCTGCCTATTCTTATCCAGATGTGGCTGTCTCCTCGCTTCACGGCTTTGATCTGCTCATGGAGCTCCTCCTTGTACCAGACTAATATTCCTCCTGAACACCGGCCCTGATTGATGTGTTTATTTTTCAGGGCGGGGACAGAGATTTCCCTGTATCCAGTGGGCACCAGGGACTCATTCTCTGTCCTAGTCCATGTTTCCAGGAGGATTTGTATATCAATATTTTTCATTTTTTAGTTGAAGTCTGGATCGCTAATTTTGCATCCAAAGGCTGAGGCCTTGAATATTCCAGCTGCTGATTATAAAGGACGTCATTTTGTGTCCATATACCTTGTAATGAGCGGCGCTGTGTAGGACGGGCTGGAGATTTGACTGTTGGATGTGTTGTATATGTTCTCGTGTTGTACAGTCACATTAGTTTTCTACATAGAGTGCTCAGCAGGGTCTTTATCTCCTCCATGTCTCTGCTCTGCGTGTCTCTGTGTGAGGCAGGCGGTTTCCTCCATGCCTCTGCTCTGTGTGTCTCTGTGTGAGGCAGGGGGTTTCCTCCATGTCTCTGCTCTGCGTGTCTCTGTGTGAGGCAGGGGGTTTCCTCCATGTCTGTGCTCTGCGTGTCTCTGTGTGAGGCAGGGGGTTTCCTCCATGTCTCTGCTCTGCGTGTCTCTGTGCGAGGCAGGGGGTTTCCTCCATGTCTCTGCTCTGTGTGTCTCTGTGTGAGGCAGGGGGTTTCCTCAATGTCTCTGCTCTGCGTGTCTCTGTGTGAGGCAAGGGGGTTTTCTCCATGGCTTTTGCCTCTGTTGGTCTGACCTTGGGTAAAGGAGTTTTTCTCCTGGGTGTAGTGAGGTGTGTGGAGTTTGAGGTCTTTTCATTGTTAGTGAGGTCTCCATGTTTTGGCTTTGGCTGGTGTGGGGTCCAGGTCTGGGGGGTCTGTTCAGCACAATGTCATTCAGTTCTTTGGCCAGAAGGCTGACCCCTCGTTTGTTGAGGTGTTTGTCATCATACAGGTGGTGCTGCTTTATGGAGGGGTGTTGTGCCAGGCTGATGCTTGACATTGAGCTGATGTTCGCTGCCAGCTCTGTGTTGATGGCCTGGGTGATCTCGTTGGGTACATCTTTTCTTGGGAGCACGGATGATATAATTATTTTACTGTCAGGGAACTTTTGTTGTGCCATCTTTGCTAGTTGGGTCAGTTGTTCTGCAATCTGCTGTTGCTGGTCTTGGAGGTTGTTTGTACCCGTGTGTATAGTGATATGATTTGGATTGGTAAAATGTGGGTTATTGATGACTGATGTGACTTGGATAGTTGCACAGTGAATTTTACTGACCCTTTTTCCTGGGAAGAGTCGCCGTGTATTAAGGTATTTGCCATTTGAGTCAATTATTAGGACAGTATCAGGACATTGTGACTTGCGGGTGGCTTGTCTGATGCTTGTGTCCTGGGTCCTGCTTGGTGGTGGTATGTGGTGCTGCTGTGGTTCTTTGCTGGAGGTTTGGTTGGCGGTCGGCTTTGTACCCACTTGTATCGCTCTGTTTACTCCTAGTTTGTTTTCATTAATTTCAGGAATATTTATTGGGTTTGGGTGATTTGATGTACTAGCGCCCTCATCATTGGCAGTCCTTATGTCAGCGCTCTCCCTTCTTGCTGGACTTTGTGTTTGTGGTTTTGGATTTTCTCTCTCTAATCTGAGCTTTGCATTTTCTTGTTGCAGCTCTCGGAGTGTACGTTGTATTTCCTGCAGAGCTGATGCATGTTCACATTTCAGTTTGTTTATCTCTTTAATTACTTGGTCATTTGTGTTTTTGTCACCGAGATTTCTTTGAAGTTCTTCTTTGAATTGTACAAAGTCTCTTTCTAATTGAGATAAACAGTCTCTGAGGGTGTCGGGTGAGGGGTGTGGGACATTGGGACATGGGTCAGCGGGGGTGTCCCTGGAGATTGTCTCTGTATGTCCATCTCTGGTCTGGGTTGCTGGAGTTTGTTGTTCTTTGTTAGTTTGGGCCTGGTCTTTAATATGATGAAAGATTTCTTGGAATTCCTCTAGTTTGTCCTCATTGCCTTGTATGAGAACGGTGGCGTTATTATATAGACTTATGGTAAGTGTAATACTCCCATCATTTCCTGTGTCTTTTATTCTGATCTGTCGGCCCTTATTGATGCCACACTTTGATATGTCCTTATAGTGCTGGCACAGGGCTGTGTGCCAGGCGGAGCGGTGCTCAGTGTAGAAAAATAAATTTGTTTTCCTCTTGACTTCTTCTTTAGAGGTAAAGTCAGCAAAAAGTGTCTCTGGATTGTGTCTGATTGTGGCATGTTTTATGGCTTTCCTCGCTTGAATGCTCCTCTGCCCTTCGGAGTATGTGATCTCCAAGGTGCCTGACCCCCTCTTGTCTGAATCTTCTATCCCAAACTCCGTCTTATGGACATTTACTTTATTCTGCATTTCTTGTTCTAAATTGTGATTTTCCATTTTTTAGATAAATCCTTATATCTATGGTGTTTTCGCTCTAGTAGGATTGTGTTGGTGTTGCAGGAAGTTCTTACCTTTTGGATGCTCAGATCTCTGGACTCAGTCAGACTTGATGTTCTCTGCTGCAGTCTGTCCTTTAAGCAAAATGCTTGTTTTTTCTTTCAAATCTTTACATTTCTTATTTTTCATGAAGAACTTTTAGTCCTGCTTCCTCCTGTCTTCCATGGAGTCTGTATTATCCAGGTTATGCCTTACAGTTTGCTCATTACAAGGTATATATTGATGTAGACTCAGGAGCTCATGTTCAGTGCTGCTTACTCCTTGGGAACCTGGGCTGATCTATCTATCTATCTATCTATCTATCTATCTATCTCATATCTATCTATCTATCCAAACATGCCCAGTAGGCATTTTAAATAATGTGTCATTGAAGTCACCTAACTTCAGATTACTCAAATAGGCAAACCCACAGAAAGGCCCACCTCTACATACTTCTACTCCTTGTATAAGACAGATAGGCGCAGAGATATTGACCAGAATGCTCATTACCTACAATTTAATGCGGCAGGAGCACTTTAGTTAGAAAAAAGTCACTGTGTTAGGCTGCATCTTCAATTAACGCAGATTGCTGCAGATCTCGAGGTACATTCATGAAAACACGAGATAGCAGTAGACATAATGGCAAAATGACTCTATTAATGACCTAAATCTGATGTATTTATTTTCCACCATAACACTCTGGCCGGGCATACCACTACTGGAGAAGCCCCTGATGTCACTACCCATATATTGACAGTTACGTCAGGGGCTCCCCCAGGAGAGGAATCCCCGGCCAGAGTGTCGACAATGCTCTGGCTGGGGATTCCAATCCTAAAGGGAGCCCCAATGGCGCTACCCACAGGGAGGGTGGCTGTCTGGCACTACCAGGGAGGGGGGCTGTGTTGCACTACCAGGCAGAGGGGCTGTGTGGCACTACCAGGGAGGGGGGCTGTGCGGCACTACCTACAGGGAATAAATTCAATATTTCAAAGAAGAGAAATTTTTCCTCAGCACATCCGCAAAATATAGTATAAATAGAGCTTTATTAGGTCATCTTTAAAAAAAAGAGGACACTTGTAAGGCTTGTCACAGTTTACGCGTTTATAACAGAAGTCTTCTTACTCATAGCATACGTAACATATTCGATAGAAGTGTTTTAAAACCAGGCAGAGGCAAAAGGGTTGAGTCCAGCGCTGAAGAGGGTAAAACGGAAACTAGTTCCAAGTTTACTAAATAATCGATTAAAAGGTCCAATAGGTTGGAGTCCTGGTGTGCAAAACGGGAGTAAATATCGATCCAGTCCTGAAGCCTACGCGTTTCAGACGTTAGGCACGTCCTTAATCATGGCTGTTAAAACCAGTTAGGCAATCCTGACACATACAATTAAAAACAGTTCTACACACCATTTATGAAAAGAAACAAGTTTTATGTATGACAGAATCACAAAAAAAATTGTATGCTCATACAGAAACCTATAAACAGTTTACTTTGTAATGAAATTACACAAAGAGTATTTTGTATTATAATAGAAAGAAAAAAACAGCAGAATATATCTTGAACAATATCCCCAAATGGAGAATGTGTCAAAAGACACAATCCCCATAAAATGTGAATGAATTGTTATACATGTTTAGGCACGAAGTGTACACATACTAAATATACATATATTAAAACAGAAATTTCAAGAGAAAAAGTCTATTCTTCATTTGTAAATAAATGTTTTATGAATATTTAGCCACTATTTGTACACAGACATAGCATATATATGTTATACATACATTTCTAGGTGATAGGGATATTTTTAGCTTGGAAATAAAGTTTACAGACAAAAAAATCTTATAGAGTATGTCACCTCGAAAAAATTAAACAGAAAACCTCAGAATATTGCATACATTTTAGAAGGCATCTGACATTATTTACTGTTTAAATTATTTTATTGTAAAAATTTACTATTAGAGACTAAACATTGGGAAGGATAAATATAGTTCTTATACATCAGAATTACAGGAGTTTATTGTAATGTCAGTGGAATATCTTTTAAGCCATAATTTTTTTCAGCTTTGGCAACTCGTTCTGCATTCAGATTGAAGGTGCCCCTATAGGCTCAAAATTCTCCCCTTCCTTAGCCAACCTATACATGGTCTGGGGTGGAGATGTGGCATCCATACCACAGTTTGTGGATTTCATTAATAATAATATATACATATATAATACCTTAAATTTAGAATTTACTTTTAATGTACAGGTATCTAACTCTCAAACTCCTTTTCTAGATGTACTTTTAACTGGGGATACTGAAGGGAAATGTGTATCTACTTCTTTATATTGTAAACCTATGGCAGGCAACACCATTCTACAAGCATCTAGCTGTCACCCTATTCACACTATCAAATCGATACCGCAGGGAGAATTAATCAGAGCAAGAAGAGCTTGCTCTCATGATTAGAGATGAGCGAACTTTTCAAAAGTTCGGTTCGGCTAGTTCGCCGAATTTCACAAAAAAGTTCAGTTCGGACCGAACCTGTCACTTACGTGCGCCGAGCATGCTACTGTCTCGGGTGCTGATAGAGTTAATGGGCTGCACTAACTCTTTCAGCAACCTTGACAGTACATGCTCGGCGCGCGGAAAATACAATTTAAATGTAATAAAAAAATAAAAATTATACGTTCGTACTTACTTTCCTCCTGTCCGGCCTCCAGCGATGACGTTTCATCCCTTTCGCCGCTGCAGCCAATCACAGGCTGTAGTGGCGGTCACGCACGTCAGGATGACGCTTCATCCCACGTGACCGCCTCTGCAGCCAATCACAGGCTGCAGTGGCGACATGGATGAAACGTCATCGCTGGAGGCCGGACAGGAGGAAAGTAAGTATGAACGTATTATTATTTTTTTGGGCATGTATGTATGTTTGCATGTATGTATGTATGTATATATGTGCATGTATGTTTGCATGTATGTATATATGTGCATGTGTGTATGTATATTTGCATGTATGTTTGCGTGTATGTATGTTTGCATGAATGTATGTTTGTATGTATGTATGTTTGCATGAATGTATGTTTGCATGTATGTATGTTGTCATGTATGTATGTTGTCATGTATGTATGCATGTATGTTGTCATGTATGTATGTATGTATATATGTGCATGTATGGTTGTATGTATATTTGCATGTATATATTTGCATGTATGTATGTTTGCATGTATGTATGTTTGCATGTGTGTATGTTTGCATGTATGTATATATGTGCATGTATATTTGCATGTATATATTTGCATGAATGTATGTATGTTTGCATTTTATGTATGTTTGCATGTATGTATGTATGTTTGCATGTATGTATGTATGTATGTCATGTATGTATGTTGTCATGTATGTATATATGTGCATGTTTGTATGTATATTTGCATGTATATATTTGCATGTATGTATGTATGTATGTTTGCATGAATGTATATTTGCATGTATGTATGTATGTTGTCATGTATGTATGTTGTCATGTATGTATGTTGTCATGTATGTTGGCATGTATGTATACATGTTTGTATGTATGTATGTTTGTTTGCATGTATGTATGTATGTATGTTGTCATGTATGTTTGCATGTTTTTATTTTTGCATGTATGTTTGCATGTATGTTTATATATATGTGCATGTATGTAATTATGTTGGCATGTATTTATGTTTGCATGTATATTTGTGCATGCTTGTATATATGTATGCATGTATCTTTGCATGTTTGTATGTATGGTTTCATGTGTGTGTGTATGCATGTATGTATGATAGTTTGCATGTATGTATGTGTGTATGTTTGTATATATGTATGTATGTATGTATGTTTGTTTGTATATATGTCTGTATGGCCATGTATGATACTGTCTGCTGGCGCCCTGTATCTAAGTCAACTTCGTGGCAGGCTTCTATACATGGTATAACAGTCAGTATCACACATTAAACTGAATCTAAGCCTACGACATGTTTTATTTCATTTCTTTTTACAGGTTTGGTGTTTGGACTACGTCGGTTTCGAGGACTACTTCGATGACAGTTTTTTTTTCTACAATAAAATGGTTAATGAGGGTTGTGTTGGGGGTGCTTTATTTCAATAAAATATTTTATCTATATCTTTGTCTTTTTCTTTTCAAGTTTTATTACTACCACTTTAGTAATGGCCGCTGTCTGAGTGACAACATCCATTACTAAGGCGAGGCTTAGTGTTAGCCGGTGCAGAGGCTAACACTAACCACCATTATTACCCCGGTACCCACCACCACCAGGGGTGCCGGGAAGAGCCAGGTACGATCCAGTACCCGACCATCTGTTGTGATGGTCGGGCTCTGGGGCGGCCGCAGACTGGTATTATGAGGCTGGGAAGGGCCAAAAACAGTGGACCTTCCCACCCTTGTAATGCTAGGCTGCTGCTGCTGTGTTGTATCTGGCTGGTTATAAAAGTGGGGGGGACCCCCACGTCATTTGTTTTTTATTTATTTATTTTTTTTTTATTTTTTTTTAAAAAGACATGGGGTTCCACCCAATTTATCATAACCAGCCACATATAACACAGTGTTATTAGCCTGGGAATGGACAAAACCAGTGGCCCTTCCCACCCATGTAATGCCAGACTGCTGCGGCCTTGTATATGGCTGGTTATTAAAAATGTGGGGGACCCAACGTCTATTGTTAAATTTGTTAAATTCAAAAAAAAAACTACGTGGGTTCCCCCCCATTTTTATAACCAGCCCGATACAACACAGCAGCAGCCTAGCATTACAAGGGTGGGAAGGTCCACTGTTTTTGGCCCTTCCCAGCCTCATAATACCAGCCTACGGCCGCCCCAGTACCCGACCATCACAACAGATGGTCGGGTACTGGATCGTACCAAGCTCTTCCCGGCACCCCTGGTGGTGGTGGGTACCGGGGTAATAATGGGTGGTTAGTGCTAGCCTCTGCACCGGCTAACACTAAGTACCGCCTTAATAATGGACGCTGTCAAACAGCCAACTGCCATTATCTAGGCACTAATAAAGTTTAAAAAAAAAACACAAAGACAATTCTTTTTTATTGAAATAAGAAATCCCCAACAAAACCCTCGTTAACCATTTTATTAAAATTTGAAAAAAACGTAGATCTACGCAGTAGTCCAACGAATCGAAGATGTAGTCCAATCGGTACATCAAAATCTGCAACAACATAAAAAAACAGTTATCAATGTGAACAATAACAATACTTCTACTCACCTACACACATATATACATGCACACACACACAAACAACCATACACAAACACACACATATACACAAACACACATATACACACATATAAACAAACACACCCATATATACACAAACACACACACACACACACACACACAAACACACACCCATATACACAAACACACACATACACACACAAACATCTACACACAAACATATATACAAATACACCCATATATACACAAACACACACATAAACACACCCATATACACAAACACACACATATACAAAAACACACACACACAAACATCTACACACAAACATATACACATACACCCATATATACACACACATATATATACACAAACACATATACACAAACACACCCATATATACACAAACACACATAAACACAAACACACATATAAAAACAAAAACAGACAAAGACACATACCCAAACACACACACTGTTTCTTTTAAATGCTGCTGGGGAACCCGCTGGATCCACTATATAAGGCTGCGCTATAGTGCAGCATTTAAAAGAAACAGGATCCTGACCTGTCCATAGAGTTTAAGGCAGCACAGAGTATTTCAGGAGATGAGCGTGCAGATTCAGTGCTGCTGTGAACTCTGCTCTTACCATTACGTAGCTCTCAGTCTGTTACCTCTCCTCCACTCCTGTCCTCAAGAACACCTTCACATGATTGGCAAGTCACCACGTAATGGTAAGAGCAGAGTTCACAGCATCACAGAGTATTTCAGGAGATGAGCGTGCGGATCTTGTGCGGGGTGGTGACTTGCCAATCATGTGAAGGTGTTATTGAGGACAGGAGTGGAGGAGAGGTAACAGACTGAGATCTACGTAATGGTAAGAGCAGAGTTCACAGCAGCACTGAATCTGCACGCTCATCTCCTGAAATACTCTGTGCTGCCTTAAACTCTGTGGACAGGTCAGGATCCTGTTTCTTTTAAATGCTGCAATGTAGCGCAGCCTTATATAGTGGATCGAGCGGGTTCCCTAGCAGCATTTAAAAGAAACAGGATCCTGACCTGTCCACAGAGTTTAAGGCAGCACAGAGTATTTCAGGAGAGGAGCACGGCCGGCCACAGGCAGCCGGTCGTTTTTCCAAGCCGTGCTCCCATTATGCACACGACCGTAAAAACACCCGTTATTGCGGGTCGTAATTACGACCCGCAATAACGGGCTCATAGACTTCTGTTACCCACGGGTACCTTCCCGTTTTCTCACGGGAAGGTGCCCGTGCCGTTAAAAAAATAGAACATGTTCTATTTTTCTATTTTACGGGCCGTGCTGCTATAAAATTTAGGGTATGTTCACACGACAGCGTCCGTAACGGCTGAAATTACGGGGATGTTTCCGCCTGAAAACATCCCCGTAATTTCAGCCGTAACGGCATGTGCAGGCGCTTGAACGCCGCGTCCATTACGGACGTAATTGGCGCTGCTATTCATTGGAGTCAATAAATAACGGCTCCAATTACGGCCAAAGAAGTGACAGGTCACTTCTTTGACGCGGGCGTCTATTTACGCGCCGTCATTTGACAGCGGCGCGTAAATATACGCCTCGTGTGAACAGACAAACGTCTGCCTATTGCTTTCAATGGGCAGATGTTTGTCAGCGCTATCGAGGCGCTATTTTCGGGCGTAATTCGGGGCAAAAAATCCCGAATTACATCCGTAATTAGTGCGTGTGAACACAGGGTATGTTCACATGCACTAATTACGGACGTAATTCGGGCGTTTTTGCCCCGAATTACGTCAAAAATAGCGCCTCGATAGCGCTGACAAACATCTGCCCATTGAAAGCAATGGGCAGACGTTTGTCTGTTCACACGAGGCGTAATTTACGTGCCGCTGTCAAATGACGGCGCGTAAATAGACGCCCGCGTCAAAGAAGTGACCTGTCACTTCTTTGGCCGTAATTGGAGCCGTTATTCATTGACTCCAATGAATAGCAGCGCCAATTACGTCCGTAATGGACGCGGCGTTCAAGCGCCTGCATATGCCGTAACGGCTGAAATTACGGGGATGTTTTCAGGCGGAAACATCCCCGTAATTTCAGCCGTAACGGACGCTGTCGTGTGAACATACCCTTATAATGACAGCACGGCTCGTAAAAGCGGCCGGCTGCCCGTGGCCGGCCGTGCTCGTAATTACGAGTCGTAACTACGAGCACGACCCGTAAAATAAAAAAATAGAACATGTTCTATCTTTTTAACGGCACGGGCACCTTCCCGTGAGAAAACGGGAAGGTACCCGTGGCTAACAGAAGTCTATGGGCCCGCTATTTCGGGTCGTAATTACGATTCTTAATAACGGGTGTTTTTACGGTCGTGTGCATGAGGCCCCGTAATGACGGGTGGCTACATGTGTGCACCCGTCATTACGGCAGCGTTGCTAGGCGACGTCAGTAAATAGTCACTCTTCAGGGTGCTGAAAGAGTTACCTGATCGGCAGTAACTGTTTCAGCACCCTGGACAGTGACTACCGATCACAATATAGAGTACCTGTAAAAAAAAAAAGACGTTCATACTTACCGGGAACTCCCTGCTTCCTCCAGTCCGGTCTCCTGGCCGTTGCCTTGGTGACGCGTCCCTCGCGACATCCGGCCCGACATTCCTTGATGACGATGCAGCCCATGTGAGCGCTGCAGCCAATCACGGGCTGCAGAGGCCTCTGCAGCCAATCACGGGCTGCAGAGGCCTCTGCAGCCAATCACAGGCTGCAGTGGCCTCTGCAGCCAATCACAGGCTGCCGCGTCAGAAAAGAAGGTCGGACTGGAGGAAGAAGAGGGACTCGTCCGCAAGACAACGACCAGGTACGTATGAAATGCTTTTTATTGTATTTTTAATCAGCAGCCTCTTTTCTCTATCAGTGATTGATAGAGACAAGTGGCTGCTGATTTGTATAATATTTTTGACCGGGTTCGGTCAAAACGGGTTCGGCCGAACCCGGTGAAGTTCGGATTCGCTGCGAACCGAACTTTTCCGGAAGTTCGGACCGAAACCGGGTTCGGTTGTCCCGGTTCGCTCATCTCTACTCATGATCTGTATTTTACTACACAATGCAAAGACATAGAAAAGAGACCCTCACACAGAGGCTGTAAGAAGTGGATGTGGAAAAAAGGCTGGGATTACATAACAGTCTCTTTTGGAAAATAAGGGAAAAATCATTTCCCCAGTCACATCTTCCATAGTTTTTTCCACTGCCCATAGCTTTAATTACACGGACATTATGATCATCATAAAGAAGTATATTGCAATGTTAAATCAAGACATTACTCTGTCTCAGATTATAGAACAAGGCTGTAAATATGTAGCCAAAAGAAGCAAAAGCTTAGGAGAAATTCTTTCACCAAGCCTCTTTTCATCCAATATCACCAGTAAAATATGGTTATCCCAAATGGTTTTTTTTTTAAAAATGTGGTGGTAATAGATGTAATGTTTGTAAATAGAGCGTGAAAATCAGAGAATTTATTTTACCTGATAATTAAATTTAAAAAAAATAGATTATTTCATTAATTGTGACGCACACCATGTGGTCTATATGATTACATGTGTTTGGTGTAATTTAAATGATATAGGATGTACAACTAGAAAGCTAAAGATACGTATAGCGGAACATATATCAGATATTAGAAATAAATCTTCAAAAACACCTGGGGCTGCCATACATTTTATTGCTAAACATAATAGTTCCCTTGAATTTTTCAGGTTTCATGGTATTGAGTTAGTGGGAAAACCTGTCAGGGGTGGCGACTGGAAAATACATCTTTTTAACAGGGAAGCTTATTGGATTCTCTGAATGGAGACCCGTTACCCCAAGGGGTTAAATTGGAGAGATCTTCTATACCTATATTAGCTACTAAGTTTGTCTCTGAAAGGGATATCCACCCCTTTATCCTTCCCAATGTTTAGTCTTTAATAGTACATTTTTACAATAAAATAATTTAAACCGAAAATAATGTCAAATTCCTTCTAAAATGTATGCAATATTCGGAGGTTTTCTGTCTAATTGATTTGAGGTGACATACTCTATAAGATTTTTTGTCTGTAAACTTTATGTCCAAGCTAAATATGTCCCCATCACCTAGAAATGTATGTATAACATATATATGCTATGGCTGCATACAATTAGTGTCTAAGTATACATAATAATTCATTTTTGTGTGTTTTTCTTGTACAATCTCTGATCTAATGGACATATTTTATTTTTCGTTGGAAACATTTATTTCCATATGAAAAATAGACTTTTTGTCTTGACATTTCTGTTTAAAAGTACAACTTTCCTAATAATTGTGCACACAGTATATTATATATACAGGGTGCGCCATTTATATGGATACACCTAAATAAAATGGGAATGGTTGGTGATATTAACTTCCTGTTTGTGGCACATTAGTATATGGGAGGGGAGAAACTTTTCAAGCTGGGTGTTGACCATGGCGGCCATTTTGAAGTCGGCCATTTTGTATCCAACTTTAGTTTTTTGAATGGGAAGAGGGTCATGTGACACATCAAACTTATCGAGAATTTCACAAGAAAAACAATGGTGTGCTTGGTTTTAACGTTACTTTATTCTTTCATGAGTTATTTACAAGTTTCTGACCACTTATAAAATGTGTTCAAAGTGCTGCCCATTGTGTTGGATTGTCAATGCAACCCTCTTCTCCCACTCTTCACACACTGATAGCAACACCACAGAAGAAATGCTCGCACAGGCTTCCAGTATCCGTAGTTTCAGTTGCTGCACATCTTGTATCTTCACAGCATAGACAATTGCCTTCAGATGACCCCAAAGATAAAAGTCTAAGGGGGTCAGATCGGGAGACCTAGGGGGCCATTCAACTGGCCCACGACGACCAATCCACTTTCCGGGAAACTGTTCATCTAGGAATCCTCGGACCTGACACCCATAAAGTGGTGGTGCACCATCTTGCTGGAAAAACTCAGGGAACGTGCCAGCTTCAGTTCATAAAGAGGGAAACACATCATCATGTAGCAATTTCAGATATCCCGTGGCCTTGAGGTTTCCATTGATGAAGAATGGCCCCACTATCTTTGTACACCATATACCACACCATACCATCAATTTTTGTGTTCCAACAGTCTTGGAGGGATCTATCCAATGTGGGTTAGTGTCAGACCAATAGCGGTGGTTTTGTTTGTTAACTTCACCATTCACATAAAAGTTTGCCTCATCACTTAACAAAATGTTCTGTGTAAACTGAGGGTCCTGTTCCAATTTTTGTTTTGCCCATTCTGCAAATTCAGTGGGCCGATCTGGGTCATCCTCGTTGAGATGCTGCAGCAGCTGGAATTTGTAAGTGTGCCATTTGTGAGTAGCTAATATCCGCCGAAGGGATGTTCGAGTGATGCCACTCTCCAGTGACATGCAGCGAGTGCTACGCTATGGGCTCTTGCTGAATGAAGCTAGGACAGCCACTGATGTTTCTTCATTAGTGACAGTTTTCATGTGTCCACATTTGGGCAAATCCAACACTGAACCAGTGTCATGAAACTTGGCAAGCAGTTTGCAAACTGTAGCATGGGAGATGGGTGGTCTCGTAGGGTGTCTTGCATTGAAATCTGCTGCAATGACCCGGATACTGCGTTCACCAGACATCAACACAATTTCTATCCGCTCCTCACGTGTTAACCTCTGCGACATGTCAATGGCTGTAAACAAAGAGAAGCTTGTAAATAACTCATGAAAGAATAAATTTTCGTTAAAACTAAGCACACCATTGTTTTTCTTGTGAAATTCTCGATAAGTTTGATGTGTCACATGACCCTCTTCCCATTGAAAAAACTAAAGGTGGATACAAAATGGCCGACTTCAAAATGCTAGGTTGACCTACAAGTCTGGATCATAAGAAAATATGGCAAAGAGAGAGCGGCACTCCAAATGTTGGCTTAAGCCAAATGTTATGTGTATTCTCCTGTCCACTATGGGTGAATAAACCAAACACTCGGTGTGTCTAAAATCTAAACTGTATTTCTCACTCGATAACATAGGCACCATGTACTGTAGGTTCTGCTGGAAGTTTCTCCGTCTGTGTTTACCTCTGGCAAAAGACGACGTTACATGTTATTGGCCGCTGTGCTGTATAGTCTGGTAAAATGGCTGCATATTACTTGCCTATACAAAAGTTGCCAAAATGACACAGCTCCTCGGATATCACTCAGTGCCTGCAGCTATTAGCTAAAACTTCACTTTCCAGACTTCTTGCTCTTCCACTACCCTTAATTCAATAACACATTAGCCAATAGGTGCAGGGGACTGAGTGATGTAAGAGAAGGGGGCGTTCATTTACTTCTATGGAACTTACGGAAGTTGCGTAGCTCAGTCAGCTCGGATATTTCTGTCAACCCAGCTACCCTGCCACGGTGTCTATACCTGGATGCGGCCGAAAGCCGACATGATACGGGGACCCTCGTTCTTGATATAGATGTGGGTCCCAGAGCTAAGATATTTATGGCATAGCCTGTGGTAATTCTGTAAATGTCTGGGATTGGGAAAAATAACAGGTCCCAATATTGCTAAAATTAATGTGAGGTAGAGATGGGGTTGTTTCTCAGACCATAAAGAGTAGAGCAGTGCAGTTCTTTAATAAATGTGTTCTACTATTTGTATGATGCAAAACGTTAAATGAAAACTATGAAATTATATTGAATTTCCCTTTAAATAAAACATGTAAGCCTCGCACAAAGTTCAGCTAGGACCATGATTTGTCGAAATAATTTTTACATTTGTTCTGTATTGAAAATTTTAAATAGGTTACGTTAAAACATTGTCAGTAGATCTGGTTTCCAAGCAATGAAATACAAAAGAAATGAGTAATACATACCCACTCAGTGTTTCGGGAAGTTCTTTCTTCTGCAGCTTCTATGTTGTGTGCGGAAACACTATTAATCTGAGTTATCTAAAGACACCCACATAAGAGGAAGGATTGATATATCAGAATATTAACTGCAGCATCAAATACATTATTTATACCCTAAGTATTCGTGTAGATTAATGTACACAGACACAATTAGAAGAATATTTAAATAACTAATGCAGAACATAAAGAATAGAATTTAAACAAAAACTTCAAATTTAAAAAATTGCATGCGATTATATTTGGCAAAACATAAATCTGCTGTTCCTTTCACTTATTTATTGTTTGAAAATGTCACACTTTAATGGAGCAGCTATTAAAAAAAAGAAGATATACAGGAGATTGGATATCCCAAATACAAATGTCACAGACATCGCCAAAAAATATTTATTCTTATATTCTATGATTGGAGAGAAAATGAAGACTGTAAAAGAGGGATAATACGAGAAACAAGTTTTAGGCTGTATATATACATTATATACAGTGGATATAAAAAAGTCTACACACCCCTGTTAAAATGCCAGTTTTTGTTGTGTTACAAAGTCAGTATAAGACGAATAATTTCAGAACTTTTTCCACCTTTAATGTGACCCATAATCTGTACAGTTCCATTGAAAAACAAACGGAAATCATTTAGAGGGGACAAATAAAAATAAAAAAATAAAATAATGTGGTTGCATACGTGTGAACACCCTCTTATAATTGGGGATGTGGCTGTGTTCAGAATTAGCGAATCACATTCAAACTCATGTTAAATAGTAGTCAGTACACAGCTGCCATTATTTCAAGTTATTCTGAGTAACCCCATATAAATTTCAGTTCTATTAGAATGTTCCTGACATTTTCTTTGTTGCATGTGACAGCAAAAGCCATGGTCCGTAAAGAGCTTACAACACATCAAAGGGATTTAATTGTTGTAAGGCATCAGTCAGGAGAAGGGTACCAAAGAATTTCCAAGGCATTAGATATACCATGAAACACATTGAAGACGGTCATCATGAAGTGGATTACATTTGGCACAACAGTGACATTACCAAGAACTGAACGTCCCACAAAACTTGATGTAAAGACAAAACGAAAATTTGACCGGGAGGCTACCAAGAGGCCTACAGCAATTTTAACCACTTCCCGCTCCTGGACGTACTATTAGGTCATGGTAGCTGTATCGTTCGCGCTCCATGACCTAATAGTACATCACGGGAGTAACGGCCATTTCGGCCACCTTCCCAACACATGCAGGAGCTGTGACAGCTGCTGTCTCGTACAGCAGTTGCCGCAGCTCCTACAGCAGGGACCGATCGATGTGTCCCCGCTGATTAACCCCTTAAAAGCCGCGTTCAATAGCGATCGCGGCTTTTTAGGGGTTAAGCTACCATCGTCGGCCTGCTACAAGATAGCGGCCGGCGATGGTGGCTATGGCAACCGGACGCCTAACAATGGCGTCCGGCTATGCCATCTACGGAAGCCTAGTCGGTCCTGACAAAGTCAGGACCCACTATGCTTGCTGTCAGTGAGTAGCTGAAAGCCATAATACACTGCATTACGCATGTAGTGCAGTGTATTAGAATAGCGATCATGGCCTCCTGCCCTCAAGTCCCCTAGTGGGACAAAGTAAAAAAAAAAAAGTTACAAAAGTTGTATCAAAATAAGAAAATAAAAGTTTTAAAAGTAATAAAAGTAAAAATCCCCCTTTTTCCCTGATCAGTCCTTTATTATTAATAAAAATAGATAAACAAATAAACTATACATAATTGGTATCGCCGCGTCCGTAACGGCCTGAACTACAAAATTATTTTGTTATTTATCCTGCCCGTTGAACGCCATAAAAGAAAATAACAATAAACAATACCAGAATCAAAATTTTTTTGTCACTTAACCTCCCAAAAAATGGAATAAAAAGAGATCAAAAAGTCGCATGTACCTAAAAATGGTACTGATCGAAACTACAGTTTGTTACGCAAAAAATAAGTAATTACACGGCTTTCTTGATGGAAAAATAAAAAAGTTCTGGCTCTGAGGAAGCGACATACGCGAAACACGCGTTGGGGTGCCTCTAATACTAGGTGGACCACCTTACTTCCAAGTCCTCCATGGGTAAGCTTTCATTTAGTTATTCATTGGTGTCTGTTATGCGGACTCAGGTTCTCTTTCATATCGGGTCATTTCAGGCTACACAATTTCCTGTCCGATATTTAGGATCATGCATTAAGCAGAGTTAGACGCTATTCCACTGTGATTTTCTCATAGATGTAATCTCTTTCTATTTGATATGCATGCGTTTTTTGGTGGTAGGTTTATGCACTTGCTGTTGCAGTGAATCAGCACCGTCTGCATGGGACAGTAGTGCGTTTCCCTCCCCTAACTCATCAATAGCTAACAGAACCGTTTTTCTACATAGTATTTGTAGCATACCTGTGTTGAGGTGTTTTATATTTTTGATCCACTTGTTTACTCTCAGTTTTAATATCTCGTTGTGTTTTTACACTTTGTATTTTGATGTAATAATAAAATTATATATTCTTTGTGTACTTTTGGCTCATGACTCCTTTTCCTCTTGTTTTCAATGTAATTTCGGAGTTTCGCTATTCTCTAATGATGCTCTTGGAGGTGTCTTGACACCACTGTGTGGGTGATACCTAGCCAAATTACCATACCTGTGAGACATTTTGGTTGTTAATTCTCTTAGAATAAGGTAACACAAAAAGTAAATTATTTTTTTTACAAAAAGTATTTTATTGTGCAACGCCACCATAACACATAAAAAAAACTATAAACAAATGGTATCGCCGAAATCGTATCAACCCGCAAAATAAAGTGACTATATGTCATTAATAGCACATAGTGAATGCTGTAAAAAATATAGAATAAAACACAATAGTAGAATTGCTGTTTTTTAGTCACCACGCCACCTAAAAATAGAATAAAAACTGATCAAAAAGTCACATGCACCCCATGAAAACTACAATGAATTCCTCAAGGGGTCTAGTTTCCAAAACCGTGTCACGTTTGGGGGGTTTCCACTGTTTTGGCACCACAAGACCTCTTCAAA
Source organism: Rhinoderma darwinii (assembly GCF_050947455.1). NCBI lineage: Eukaryota > Metazoa > Chordata > Amphibia > Anura > Rhinodermatidae > Rhinoderma > Rhinoderma darwinii. Next base: position 136,066,390 of record NC_134688.1, read on the forward strand.
CCGGACATGGTGCCTAATAAAAAGGATGCCACAAAATCCTCTGGGTGCTCCTCTGCTTTGGAGGCTGGTGCTTCAGTCCATTACTGCACTAGGGCCACATGTGGGATATTTCTCAAAACTGCAGCATCTGGGCAATAAGTATTCAGTTGCGTTTCTCTGGTAAAACCTTCTGTTTTACAGACAAAAATGGAATAAAAAGGATTTTGTGACAAAAAAAAATAATGTAAATTTCACCTCTACTTTGCTCTAAATTCCTGTGAAACACCTAAAGGGTTAATACACTTTCTAAATGCTGTTGTGAATACTTTGAGGGGTCTAGTTTCTAAAATGGGGTGTTTGATGGGGGTGTCTAATATATAGGCCCCTCAAAGCAACTTCAGAACTGAACTGGAACCTAAAAAAAATAAATTAGGCAATACTTTGCTTCTCACATTATACTGATAATGAGCAGTGCCCACCCTGAGATGACCCCAGTTTTGACCGTTTGTATAAACGCAGACCCCTATTAGGCCATTTCAGCGCCCGGTTTGCCCAAGCATTCACACCCGAGAAGTGTATTTCTATTGATGAGTCCTTGGTACATTTTAAAGGGAGGCTTCAATTCCACCAGTACTTGCCGAGTAAGAGGACGAGGTATGGCGGGAAGACGTATGAGCTCTGTGAGAGTGCATCAGGGTATACCTACAAATGTAGGATATATGAAGGCAAGGACACCAGTATTCAGCCCCCAGAATGCCCCCCCCTTACTGGGAGTTAATGCAAAAATTGTGTGGGATTTGGTGCACCCACTGCTGGACAAGGGTTACCACCTCTACCTGGATCATTTTTATACCAGCGTCCCACTCTTCAACTGCCTCGCTTCCAGAAGTATTGCGACATGCGGCACTGCTAGAAGAAATCTGAGAGGCCTCCCTAAGACTCTGCTTGGGCAAACACTCAGAAGAAGTGAGAGCAGGGCACATTCTAGCAGCAACATATTGTGTGTCAAGTACAAGGACAAGAGAGATGTTACACCAGTACCCATGTACCAAGACGAGGTACCAGTACAAAGACCCCCAAACCAGACTGCATCCTGGACTACAATAGGTTCATGGGAAGGGTGGACTTGTCAGATCAAGTTCTGAAGCCCTACAGCGCCATGCGGTGTGGTATAAGAAGCTGGCCGTGCACATCATACAGATGGCATTGTACAATGCGTACGTGCTACATCGATGTGCAGGCCAGAGGGGAACTTTCCTGGAATTTCAAGAGGTGGTTATCAAGAACCTAATCTTTAGGGACCAAGAAGGGGGGGCACCCAGTACTTCTGGAAGCGAGGCCACACGCATAGTACCAGGGCAACACTTTCCAGGAGAAGTTCCCCAAACTGGCAAGAAGGGAAAAAGTCAAAAGAGGTGCAAAGTCTGCTATAAGAGGGGGATAATGGAGGACACAATATATCAATGTGACACGTGTCCCGAAAAACCAGAGCTCTGTATGAAAGAGTGTTTTAAAATTGATCATAGATCCCTTAGATTTTTCATCTACCCAGACGCACTCCGCACAGCTTATCCTCCTCATCTTTCCCCTCTGAGACCTGCTCCGTGCCCAGGCAGCTGATAACAGCCACTTATAGGGTATTGCCGTACCCAGGAGAACCCATATTACAGTTTATGGGGTGTATGTCTCCGGTGGCGCATGCTGGGCACAATATATTGAAACGGCATATATGTATAGAAAATTGCAAATCTATCTCTGCACCATCTGCTGCGCATTACCTTTTACAAAATACCTGTGGGGTCAAAATGCTCACTACACCTCTAGATGAATGCCTTAAGGGGTGTAGATTTTAAAATAGGGTCACTTCTTGGGGGTTCCAACTGTACTGGTACCTCAGGTGCTTCTGCATTCACGACTTAGCACCAGAAAAGCTCCAGTAGGCCAAATGGTGGTCCTTCCCTTCTAGTCCCTGCCATGTGCCCAGGCAGCAGATAACAGCCACATGTAGGTTAGTGCCGTATCCAGGATTACCCACATTACAATTTATAGGGTGTATATCTCCGGTGGCGCATGCTGGGCACAATATATTGGACACTGAAATGGCATACATATATAGAAAATTGCAAATCTCACACTGCACCATCTGCTGCGCATTACCTTTTAGACAATACCTGTGGGATCAAAATGCTCACTACACCTCTAAATAAATGCCTTAAGGGGTGTAGTGTCACTTCTGGTGGGTTTCCATTGCTTTGATACCTCTGGGGCTCTGTAAATGCGACATGGTACCCGAAAACCAATCCAGCAAAATCTGGACTCCAAAGAACACATAACGCTCCTTTCCTTCCAAGACCTCCCATGGGCCCAAAAGGCAGTTTATTACCACAAATGGGGTATTGCCGCACTCAGGACAAATTGGGCAACAAAATGGGGTATTTTATTTCTTGTGAAGATAAGAAATTTTGATTAAAAATGATATCTTATTGGAAAACATTACATTTTTTACATTTCACAGCCCAATTCAAATACGTGCTGTGAAAAACCGGTGTTGTCAAAATGGTAACAATAACCATATATGAATTCCTTGGGGGTGTAGTTTCCAAAATGGGGTCACATTTGGGGTATTCCTACTGTTTTGGCACCTCAACACCTCTTCAAACCTGGCATGCTGCCTAAAATATATTCTAATAAAAAAGAGGCCCCAAAATGCACTAGGTGCTTCTTTGCTTCTGGGGCCTGTGTTTCAGTCCACAAGCACACTAGAGCCACATGTGGGACATTTCTAAAAACTGCAGAATCTGGACAATACATATTTAGTAGTGTTTCTCTGGTAAAACCTTCTGTGTTACAGAAAAAAATTTAATAAATTTGAAATTCAGCAAGAAAAATTAGATGTGCACATTTCACCTCCACTTTGCTTTAATTCCTGTGAAATGCCTAAAGGGTTAAAAATAAACTTTCTAAATGCTGTTTTAAATACTTTCAGGTGTCTAGTTTTTTAAAAAATGGGGTGTTTTATGGGGGTTTCTAATATATAGGTCCCTCAAAGCCACTTCAGAACTGAACAGGTACCTTAAAAAAAGGCTTTTGAATTTTTTTTAAAAATATGAAATTGCTGTTTATGTTCTAAGCCTTGTAACATCCAAGAAAAATAAAAGAATGTTCAAAAAATGATGCCATATGGAAAATGTGAATTAGTAACTATTTTGGGTGGTATAACCATCTGTTTTACAAGCAGATGCATTTAAATTCAGAAAAATTCTATTTTTTCTAAATTTTGAGTTTTTTCACAAATAAACACTGAATATATCGAACAAATTTTACCACTAACATAAAGCCCAATGTGTCACGAGAAAACAATCTCAGAATCGCTTGGATAAGTTTAAGCATTTTTAGAGTTATTACCACATAAAGTGAAATATGTCAGATTTTAAAAAATGGGCTGTGAGCCATAAGGCCAAAACAAAGCTGCGTCCTTAAGGGGTTAAAGGAGCTGCAGGACTTTCTGGCAGGTACTGGTTGTGCAGTGCATGTAACAACAATCACCCGTATTCTTCAAATATCTGGGCTGTGGGGTAGGATGGCAAGAGGGAAGTCTTTTCTAACAAAGAAAAATATCCAAGCGCGGCTGTGTTTTGCAAAGACCTACATCATGTCTGCCAAAAGCATGTGGCAAAACGTGTTATGGTCTGATGAGACGAAGGTTGAACTTTTTGAGAATTCCAAAAGGTATGTTTGTCACAAAGCCAACACCAAAAGAACACCATACCCACAGTGAAGCATGGTGGAGGCAGTATTATGCTTTGGGGCTGTTTTTCTGCAGCTGGAACTGGGGATTTAGTCAAGGTGAAGGGAATTATGAACAGCTTTAAATATTATTCAATATTGGCACAAAACCTGCAGCTGAAGATGAATTTCACCTTTCAGCAAGACAACGACCCAAAGCATACCTCCAAATCAACGATAGAACGGCTTCACCAGAAGAAGATCAAAGTTTTGGAATGGCCCAGCCAGAGCCCAGACCTGAATCTCATTGAAAATGTGTGGGGTGACCTGAAGAGGGCTGTATACAGGAGATGCCCTCGCAATCTGATAGATTTGGAGCGCTTTTGTGAGGAAGAGTGGGCAACAATTCCCAAGTCAAGATGTGCCATGCTGATGGACTTATACTCAAAAAGACTGACTGCTGCCATAAAGTCAAAGGGTAATTCAACAAAGTATTAGTTTAAGGGTGTGCATATTTATGCAACCACATTATTTTATTTTTCCACCCTAAAAGATTTCAGTTTGTTTTTCAATGGAATTGTACAGTTTATGGGTGACATTAAAGGTGGAAAAAGTTCTGAAATGCTTCATCTTGTACTGACTTTATAACATGACAAAAACCTGGCACTTTAACAGGGGTGTGTAGACTTTTTATACCCACCTCATACACACACATTTTATATATATATATATATATATATATATATATATATATATATGTAAGTATGTATGAGATAGATAGAAAAATAAACTCAGAATACTTAGGATCAGGAGGAAAACTTTTTTTTTTAAGGGTAAGGCCACACGGTGCAGTCACGGTGCGGTTATGTTGCATTTTTAAACTGCAGCAAGTCATTTTTCAATAGAAGTCAATGGTGGAATGTTTGTTATATAACAATATGTTTTGTGTGCAGTTAACTGCATCTTCATAATGTCCGACTGCATGCAGTTAATGACTGCGCTGCCAAAATTGTTGCTAAACTGCTTGCGTTTTTGTTAAGGCCACATGGTGCGTCGTTGAGGCGGTTTTGTTGAGTTTGAAAACCGCATGCGGTCAACGGGTAACGGATAATTGGCATAATGGTCTAGGCCTGTTTTTCAGGGTTTGGGCTGGGCTCCTCATTTCCAGTGAAGGGTAATGTTAATGCTAAAGCATATGAGACATTTCAGACAATCCTATGCTTCCAACTGTGGCAACAGATTGAGGAAGGCCCTTGCATGCTCCAGTATGATTGTGCTCCTGTGCACAAAGCAAAGTCTATAAAGATACGGTTTGAAGATTTTGGTGTGGCCCACACAGAGCCCTGACCTAAAGCGTATTAAACACCTTTGGGATGTATTGGACCGCTGATTGTGAGGCCAGATGGTCTAATCCAACATTAGTGTATGACCTCACAAATGCTCTTTTGGCTAAATGGGCACAAATTCTCAGACACACACCAAAATGTTATGGAAAGCAAAAGGTGGCCCATATTAACAACCATGGTTTTGTGATGCTTAGGTGTCCACATACATTTGGTCATATAGTATATATAAGGACCTCAGGACCTCTGAGAATCCGATACCATAGTAATTAAGGAGGGCAATTACGGGATTATCTTTTTCTCACTGATAGTTTAGTTGCATTTAATCCTTGCCTTTATGGAAGTTAGCTCTTTGTTCAGTTTCTTCCTGCAGGATAGTAGAAGAATAGACTTGTGTTTATACACAGCAGACTGGGGTTTCAAGATGTGCTATTCAAGCTCTTTTGAAGAAGCACAAAGAAATGGGCAACGTTGAGGACCATAGACGTAGAGGTCAGCCAAGAAAACAGTGCAGCAGATCTAAGACACATCATGCTTACTTCCCTTCAAAATCTGAAGATGTCCAGCAGTGCCATCAGCTCAGAACTGGTAGAAACCAGTGGTACCTAGGTACATCCCATTTCCTGTTCAAAGAAGCTTGCCCAGAAATGGTCTTCATGGAAGAATTGCGGCCAAAAAGCTTTAACAGGAGAAAAATGGCAGCAGGTTCTCTGGACTGAGTCGTCAAAATTTGAAATATTTGGCTGTAACAGAAGATCGTTTGTTCGCTGAAGGTCTGGAGAGAGGTACAATAATGAGTGTCTGCAGACAACAGTGAAGCATGGTGGAGGTTCCTTGCAAGTTTGGGGCTGCAATTCAGCAAATGGAGCTGGGGATTTGGTTAGGATTAATGGTGTCCTCAATGCTGAGAAATACGGGCAGATACTTATCCATCATGCAATACCATCAGGGAGGCGTCTGATTGGCTCCAAATTTATTCTGCAGCAGGACGACCCCAAACATACAGCCAATGTCATTTAGAACTATCTTCAGGGTGAAGAACAACAAGGAGAGCTGGAAGTGATGATATGGCCCCCACAGAGCCTTGATCTCAACATCATCGAGTCTGTCTGGCATTACATGATGAAATAGAAGGATTTAAGGAAGCCTACATCTACAAAAGATCTGTGATTAGTTCTCCAAGATGTTTGGAACAACCTCCCAGTCGAGTTCCTTCAAAAAGTGTGTGCATGTGTACCTAGCAGAATTTATGCTATTTTGAAGGCAAATATTGATTTGATTTAAACTTCTCTTCTGTTCATTCACTTTGTATTTTGTTAATTGATAATAAAAAAAAAAAAACCTATTAACACTTAGCATTCTTACGTTGATGGATTTTTCCACAACTGCCTAAAATTTTTGCAGCGTACTGTATATTAAAAAGTAGTGGATACGCTTACGCATTTAAAAAAACGCTAGTTCCTAATCTTAGTGTTACGCTCAGAGTTGGGATTTTAACCCCTTAATGACATGTCACATACTGTGAAAGGCTATGTACACCTTTGATAAACATTTTTATATAATAATAAAAAAAAAATTTTCAGTGTGATTGTTGCAACTTTGTAATTACATGTTATTAAGAATTAATTTTACTTTTTCAGAGACAGCTGCAGTTGTATTCTGTATACACAACAGCTGTATCTTGCACTAAATCCTGTATTCGTCAGGTCAGCAGGACTGACCGGTTCAGTAACAGCGGGTCCTGCGTGTCAGTCCCGCTGACCTGACGGATGCACGTTTCAGCTGGATACAAAACAGCTGTATCTGAAAAAGTTACAAATATTTTTAATAAAATGTAACTACAAAGTTGCACCAATCACAATGATACACGTTTTTATTTAAAAAATATTTTTTTTCAAAGGTGTACATAGCCCTTAAGTTGTTGCAGCTAGTGAATTATCGCAACATCACATAACTGTACGTGAAAGTGATGAAGGGGGCTCAAAAGCTGAGCCTGCGCCATCACCAGCAGGTGTCAGCTGTATATCGCGGGGTTGCCGATGTTTGCTATGCAACCGAGGCCTAACAATAGCCTCCAGGTCTGCCAAGTATGGAAGCCTATTCGGCCCTGCCGGAGGCCCTTGCTGTCAGTGCCATACAGATGTTGCCCCCTCAGAAGCAGAGTCTGCGGGTTTCAGCTGTGTGTTACAGCTGCAACCCTGCTGTAATGGTAGGGACCGGAGCTAACCCCTTTGATTTCGTGGTCAACACCGACTGCAACATCTATGTGCTTCGCGGGGGTGCCGATAATTACTACGGCATCAATGGCCTCCTGGTCTGCCAAGTACGGAAGCATATTAGACACTGCCAAATGCAGGACCATATAGGCTTGCTGTCAGATTGATACTGACCGCTCTAATACATTGCACTACATAGGTAGTACAATGTATTAGAATAAGGATCAGTGATGCAGGCCTTCAAATCCCCTTGTGGGACAAAAAAAATTAAAAAAGTTAAAAAAAGTAAGAAGTTTCAAGCTAAAAAAAACAATAATTGCCTTTTTTTCCCATAAGTCTTATTATAGAAAAAAAAAAAGAAGAAAACATTTAAAAAAAAGTATACGTATTTGGTATTGCCACGTCCTTAACTATCTAAAATATAAAACTATACAGGATAAAAAAGAAAAGACAAAGCGCACATAGTGCATGAAACATTATGGTGCTTGTTATGCAAGGGGTGACAGGTTTGTGCTCACCTTAAGGCGTTATGCTTGGAGCATAACACCCACAGACGTATAGTTCAATAGTCCTTTGTGGTTTTGAGGACTTGGAATTAGGTGCAGCCGGAGATCAGGTCCGAGAGCTGGAAACAGTCTCGATATTTCAGTGGAAGAAAAGTATAGGAAATAACGGATATTCCCTCTGGCGCAACCTATGTTGGATTTATTCGTTCTACTCAGTCAGAAGACAGGTGAGTAAAAACAAGACTTTATTTTGTACAGGATACAATAAATGTTTTGAGACGGAACAGATTTCTTCCTCGAGCAATGTACAAGTGATTGTCATTAACAAGGACTCTGCTATATATCCCGGGAGAGGAGTCGGCTTTGAAACGACTACCGGGTCATATTGACAGGTCATGCAATCGGTAAAAAGGTTATATATACTGTATATATATTTATTTTAATATATAGTATAACCTTCTGTAGGAAGAGATCTGTTTGGTCTCGAAAAACATTTGTGGTATCCTGTACAAAATAAAGTCTTGTTTTTACTCACCTGTCTTCTGACTGAGTAGAACGAATAAATCCAACGTAGGTTGCGCCAGAGGGAATATCCGTTTTTTCCTATACTTTTCTTCCAATAAAATATAAAACTAGCACGGTGAACTCTGTAAAAAAAAAAAATTTTTTCCCCTATAATTTGTGGTTTTTGGTCACCTTGTTTGCCAAAAAATAGGAATAAAAAGTGGCATGTAGCCCAAAATGGTAGCAATATCTGTGGATTATTTTTTTACTGCATTATTATACCCTCTTATTTATGCCTGATGTACTCCAAACAGCTTACCTATCCGACAACATTATAAACTGAAATAACAGCAATAACCCCAGGCAAAGCTACTACCAAGCAAAATCCGAGCTCCAAAATCCAAACGGCGCTCCCTTCCTTCTGAGGCCTACAGTGAGCTCAAACAGCAGTTTACGTCCACGTATATGGCATTCCCACACCCAGGAGAACACGCTTAACAGTTTGAGGTATTTGTCTTTAGTGGCAGAAACTGGTAACATATTGTGCACTAAAATGACACATCAGTGGAAAATTGCAATTTTTACTTTGCACCATTCGCTGCGCAGTAATTTCTAATGAAAAAAACACACTTGTGGGGTCAAGATGCTCACTACAACCCTTAAAATGGATTTAAGTTTCCAAAATTCAAATGCGCATGGTGCTTTTTCACTCCTGAGCCCTGTCATTTGTCCAGGCAAATGATAAATGCTTTGAGGTGCGTAGTTACCAAAAAGGGGTCACTTCTGGGGGCTTTCCACTGTACTCTGGTACCTCAGGGGCTTTGCAAGTGCGACATGGTACCTGAACACCAATGTAGCAAAATCTGCGCTCCAACAGTCAAATGGCTCTCCCCCTTTTCTGAGCTCTGCCATGTGCCCAAACAACAGTTTATGACCACATATGGGGTATTGCCGTACTCGCAAGAAATTGACTAAATAATTGTGTGGTGATTTATCTCCTATTACCCCTTGTGAAATTAAAAAATTTGGAGCTAAAGTTACAAATTTTTTGGAAAAATTAACATTTTTACTGCCTAATTCTAAAAAAATATATAAAAACAACCTGTGGGGTCAAAAACCAATCCGGCAAAACGTGCATGCAAAATCACGCTCCTGCCTTTCTGAGCCCTGCCTTGTGTCCAACAACAGTTTATGCCCACATATGGGGTATTGCCGTACTCACAAGAAATTGAGTAACAAATTGTGTGCCAATTTTTCTCCCATTACCCCTTGTGAAATTAAAAAATTGGGAGCGAAAACTGCATATTTTTGGAAAAAAAAAATATACACCACATATGGGGTATTGTCGGATTCGGGAGAAATTGGTTTACAAATGTTGGGGTGCTTTTTCTCCGTTTTTTGGGGCTTCCACTGTTTTGGCACGGCAAAACCCCTTCAAACTTGACATAGTATCTAAAATATATTCTACTAAAAAGGACGCCCCAAAATCCACTAAGTGCACCTTCATTTCTGAGGCCTATGTTTAAGTCAAATAGCACACTGGGACCACATGTGGAATATTTCTAAAAACTGCAGAAACTGGGCAATAAATATTGAGTTGCATTTCTCTAGTAAAATCTTTTTTTGTTAAAGAAAAAACATGGATTAAAAATTAATTTCTGCAAAAAATATGTAATAAAATGTTACCTCTACTTTGCTTTATTTCATGTGATACACATAAAGGGTTAAGAAACTTTCTAAATGCTGTTTTGAATACATTGAGGGGTGCAGTTTTTAAAATGGAGTATTTTATAGGGAGTTTCTAATATACGCATAGGCCCCTCGAAGCCACTTCAGAACTGAACTGGTCCCTAAAACAATAGGTTTTGTAAACTTTCTTGAAAATGTAAGAATTTGCTGCTAGTTATAAGCCTTGTAACGTCCTAGAAAAATAAAAGGACGTTCAAAAAATGATGCAAACAAAGTAGACATATGGGAAATATAAAAATTAACTATTTTGTGTAGTATTACTATTTGTCTTACAAGCAGATGCAAGAAAAGTTGAAAAATATTATCCAATTAAATAACCTAGAAAAAAATGCAAAACTATTATGCACGGTGCCATCCAAAATATAATAATTTGACAAAAACAAAAAAGATCATTGGACATAACCAGCACACTCTAGGTGAAAAACATTAGAATCAAAGTCAATACAAAATGTATTCATTAATTAAAAGATATAGTAAATTCCGTTTGTTTTATAAATTAAATATTCATAGTCCAGGAAACAAGGATCCATGACATATTATATAGTTGATAAAAAGAAAAAAAGAGATCAACTAAGAAGATGGATATATTACAGTTAATACTACTAATAAAGAGAATTGCAGACAAGTTTGAATATAATAATACATGCACAATCTATCCAAACGTACTTATCTATTTCCTGACGGATCAAGGGGCCGCATTGATGGAAATGTTGCACAAGATGTAAGTTCGGCCGATTAAACGTCCATCAGTGATGGTACAAGGAATTAATGCCAAACTAAAGAGGCAAAATTATCCCTTGAAAAGCCACTCGCGTTATTGAAGTAGACTTTAGTATGGGAGAAAGATATATTTGACTCCCCAAACAGGACTGTCAAGATCCGATTCAAGCCACGTGGCTGTATAGACATCCACCCATATCGCAGGGTTTGAGCTGCAAGATAAGTCCAAGTTACGTCCTTCAGAACGAGATCAATAAGGGAGGTAAGTTCCTGGCACTTCTCACCCGGCAAGGCGATCCTGCACAAACCTCATAGTTTGATCTATGTCCACCCGCACTTCTCAGCTTTAGGTGCAGTACAAGAACGGGTTACCATGACCCAGCATTGAATAAGCTCCAGAGCAGGTACACGGCGTGTGACGTCAACCACGCGCGTCAGAGCAAATTTGATTGGCTCATGCGTTTCATCCCTTCCAGGACTTCCTCAGAGCAGTCATAGACATCCAGGTATCCACACCTTTTATAGTGTCCATTTTGCGTAGATAATACTACTCCATACATAGATCAAAGCTAATGATAACATTCTAAACGAAACATTGCATAAGCTAATCTGTCCTGCAGATATATGTAGCTATATATCACAGTTAACAGTTAATATTTATACATTGGGAGAATTTAATACGTGTACATATCTATTTATCTCATTATGGTTTTTTTTAAATTTGTAAGTTAATAGAAACTACAATAAAGAAAATAATTTTATAATTATAAGTTATTTTTAATGTCAAGGATATAATCTTATTCCTGAAGTTATAGGGCTTCTTTATATTTGAAGATATTGCATAATAGAGTCTTTTATTTACAAGTTCAGATACAAAACAAAATTGCCACACGTTACATAGAGACTATTTCTGCTTGTGGATAGATGCTCCAAAACAAAAAAAAGGGGACAAAAAGGAGGAAAGAATTTATTTTTTAAGTATATAGAAAAATTTGATAAAATTAAAATATAAAATTAAATTAGAAAGAAAAAACAAGACAGAAAAATGGCACATCGCTAATTGGTGCAGCTTAAGTGCAACCTCTCTCAATACCTCGAGATAGGGGATCAGTCACTAAGGCTGACACTAGGCAGCCCCAGGCCAACACAGGTGGGATGGAAGGGGACAGTGAACAAATGAACGCCTCCCGAGGCGACAGGGAGCCAGTCAAGAACAAGCAGAATTGCCGTCCCAGACCGGGTCTCCATCAACCCGAGGGGGGGGAGGATGCGAACAAAACCCACAACCAGACCAAGAGGCAGACCAACCGCATACCCAAAGCAGCCAACGGAAGAATCACTACCTAGGGAAAACAGTCATCAGTCTAAGTTCCAAAATGTGACTATTCGTGAGAATTTAATGTCCCCAAAGTGACCTGAAGGTGTCGCATTTCTAAATCAATATTATCAACAGACTGAAAGGACAGGATGGTGTACCCTAGAGGGGTTTCCTAAGAGCTCAGAGAAAAAAAAGGGGGGACATGAAAAACCCAATTATCCATATTAAGTAGACTAAGTTAATTTTAGTCTGGGCTTTTAGCCAGAGATGAGCCCAAATAATGATATTAATAATCAAATTGGGTTTGAATCTAAACAGATAAGAGAACTGTTCGTTCGATATAAATTAGATAAGGAGGGAGACAAGAAATAAAGTAAAACAAAAAGGAGAGGCAGGGAAAGGTTTAGACACTGGTACACAGTCATCAAACCCGAATAACCATGCAATTGGGAAAATAAAGATAATGTCAAAGAAACATGTTAAATTTAATTTCATTATTCAGACCACCTGGAGCCAATGTGCCCAGTGTGTATATCCACATGGTCTCCTTTTGTAAAAGTACTTTATTTCTGTAATATCTATATATTTTAGGCCAGAAGGGGATTGGCGATGATAGATTTTAAAGTGAACTGCCAACGGATTCTTCATTTCACCTTTTCTTATATCTATCTGCTACATGTTCACTAATACGCATCTGGAGTTCGCATATGGTTTTCCCTATATACATTTTGTTACAGGGACAGATTATACAATATACCACCATACAAGAACGTCAGTTAATGAAGGTTTGTACTCTAAACTTCTCACATTTAGCATCACTAAATTTGTCTGTTTTAAGGGCATATTTACAGTAAGAACAGGTTAAACACCTAAACATGCCTTTTGGTTGGTTTTTAAGCCAGGCCTGGTTATCCTTTGTTTTCCTCTTGAATTCAGACCCAACCAAGATATTGTTAACCCCTTAATGACCAGCCTATTTTAGACCTTAATCACCAAGATATTTTTGACGTTTTTCCATCGTCGCATTCCAAGAGCTATAACTTTTTTATTTTTGCGTTGACGTAGCTGTATAAGGTCTTGTTTTTTGCGGGACAAGTTGTATTTTTTAATAGCACCATTTTGAGGTACATATTATTTATTGATTAACTTTTATTAACTTTTTGGGGGGGGAATAGAAAAAAAATCAGAAATTTCGCCACTCTTTTTTCGTCCTAAATCTACGCCATTTAACCGTGTGGTATAAATAAGACAATAACTTTATTCAACGGGTTTGTTACGATTGCAACAATACCAAAGTTGTATATATTTTGTATGTTTTACTACTTTTATGCAGTAATAACGCTTTTTTTTTTAATTTTTTTTTTCAAGATTATTTGTTTTTGCGTCTCCATATTTGAAGAGCCATAACTTTTTTATTTTTCCGCCGATGCAGTTGTATGAGGGCTTTTTTTTTTTTTTTTTTTTTTTTGCGGGAAGACTTGTCGTTTTTATTGGTACCATTTTGGAGTAGATAAGACTTTTTGGATTTGACACTACACAACAATTGTTGCATCAATATATGAAGAGATATCCGTTCACTTGATTGATTGAAATTGTATCACTGCCTATATGAACGATTAAAATAGAATTTTATTGTAGAAAAACCATACTAAAATAGGGCTAAATAGCCAAAATTACTAATAGAGGCGAAAGCACGGTTGACCAGCACAGGAGGGGGGCAGATGAGGGTACTAGGTAGTGAAAGTACCGCACACTGCTAACCGGTAAATGCCCCTGTGTTATGGAATAAACACCTGGTCAGTCCGTGCCAATAAAACGTGTCCCTACGCGTTTCCGCACCGCTAGTGATCAGGGTGCCTCATCAGGGGGTCACACTGATGTAATTTCAACACATCTATATATGGCTGGAAGACACCTATTGCGTGTCTTATGACATTCACCCGGCTCGTGTACGACACTAGTCAGCTGGTCGAACACGAGCCGAGTGAGATGCCGGGCATAAGTAGTACTGGCCACTCCCTCCCAGGGATGACGCAGCGGCCGGGCAGCCAATCCACCACAAGCCGCGCCGTGACGCAGCCCGAACAGGGCCGGCCTCCAGACATCGCGGGAGGGAGCAACCAAATAGCGTCCCTAGTAACCAGGGATCGTAAGGCAGCTGTAGGAATGACTGGTGTAGAATAGATGGCCAGGATAGAGACCAGCAACAGAAGACATTGCGATCGGAGAGACGAAGCAGTGGTGTGATAAATGGCTGTAGGTCACTAGGAAACAATCACAAGGCGTCCCCTAGCAACAGAGGCTAGCAACAGAGGATAGCGTCCCACAGCACAGGAGGGGGGGGAAGAGAGATCAGTATATTGGGGATAAGTGGGAGGCATTAGGGAGTATGGCGGAATGATGGATCAAGCAGGCATAGATCGAGCAAAAAGGGGGATAGGGATCCGAGGAAGCAATTAAACTATATCTGGTCGTTAAGGCCCGCCGGTTTCATGGTATGCATGCGGAAGATCCATTGGGCCTCTTTCTGTACAATCCTCTTATCCCAATTACCCCCACTGGCCGATGCACGTATATGCTCGATCCCCTGAAATTTATTGACATGAATATCACCGCCATGATATTCCCATATGTGCCGTGCCACCGGGGTATCCATATTGCGACAAATGTCGCCTATGTGGTCCCTGATCAGTCTCCTAAATTCTCTGATTATCTTGCCGACATATTGCAATCCGCAGACACATGAGATAAGGTAGACGATGCCCTTTGTTTTGCAATTGATAAATGATCTATTTTCAAACGTCCTGTCAGTGGCATGGCTACAAAAGTTCTTACTACAAAATATGGATTCGCAAGCTCTGCAGGATCCACATCTAAATGTTCCCTTTATATTATGTGTAAGCCATGTTGTAGGACGAATGGGCTGCAGGTGGCTATGGACCACTCGAACCCTAATTTTCCTACCCCTCCTATAGGTCACCAGTGGTCTATTGCCCACAAGATTACCTACATCTGGGTCAGTCCTGAGGATCCCCCAGTATGTCTGTAGGATCCTGATCACTTCGCTGTTGGATGAGTCATAAGTGCCTATGATGCGTATTTGATCATCAGTCGCGTGCTTTTTAGGATTTAAAAGTTCACTCCTGTTGCACTGGAATGCATTTCGATAGGCTGATCCGAGGACATCATGAGGATAACCCCTCCGGCTAAATCGCTTTTGTAGATCAGAAGCAGCTATTTTAAAGTTAGTCATAGTGGAGCAATTCCTGCGTGCCCTCAGGTATTGACCTTTGGCTATCCCCTTTTTTAATGGCGCGGGATGCCAGCTCTCCCATCTGAGAAGACTATTAGTTGCTGTCTCCTTCCTAAAGATATTTGTTTGTATGTATCCCTGTTCTGTCTTACATATATTAATATCTAAGAAGGTCATTTTGCTCTCGTGAATGACAGATGTAAAGAAGAGCCCCATTTCATTAACATTAAGAATGGCCACAAATTCACTGAATTCCTCCTTCGTTCCAGACCACAAAATCACAATATCATCAATGAATCTAAGCCAGAGAAGGATCATTGATGTCCATCGATCCATTTCCTCACTAAAGACAATCATCTTCTCCCACCAGCCCAGGTACAGGTTGGCATAGGAGGGTGCGCAGGGGGTCCCCATCGCTACCCCCCTGAGCTGGTGAAAGAATTTGCCATCGAATAGAAAAAAGTTATGTTCGAGGACAAAACGAAGTAGGCTGACCACGAACTCATTGTGGGCCTGAAATTGTACTCCCCTTTCCTTCAGGAAATCCTCCACAGCTCTGCACCCGAGGGCATGGGGTATAGAGCTGTAGAGGGCCTCAACGTCAAGTGATGCCAGATGTACACCGGTGTCACATTTGATGCCCTCTAACCTTCTGAGTACATCCATCGTATCACGAACGTACGATGGAAGGGCCAATACAAAAGGATTCAGGATCCGGTCAATATAGAGACTAGCATTCTGTGTCAGGTTATCAACCCCGGAGACAATGGGGCGACCTTTGAGAGGAGATGTGCCTTTGTGCACTTTAGGCAGGCTGTAAAAGGAGGCATATTGTGGGTGATCAGTCAGAATAAAGCGTTGTTCATTAATGCTCACCAGATTGAGGGATCTGGCTTGATTTACCAATATTTTCAATTGGTTTGCAAAGACCGGCATAGGGTCACTCGATAATATTCTGTAACATGCAGTATCGCTTAAAATACGATGGCACATACTGCTGTACTGACTACGATCCATCACAACAATATTGCCACCTTTGACGGTTTAATGACGATTCTGTCATCCTGCTCAAGGGCCTGTAGACCTGCCATCTCCTCTCTAGAGGTGTTGAATTTAATGGTGTTGCC
Organism: Rhinoderma darwinii; assembly: GCF_050947455.1. Classification (NCBI taxonomy): domain Eukaryota; kingdom Metazoa; phylum Chordata; class Amphibia; order Anura; family Rhinodermatidae; genus Rhinoderma; species Rhinoderma darwinii. The sequence goes on from NC_134688.1 coordinate 136,082,831, forward strand.
TGTTTGATCCATCATTCCGCCATACTCCCTAATGCCTCCCACTTATCCCCAATATACTGATCTCTCTTTCCCACCCTCCTGTGCTGTGGGACGCTATCCTCTGTTGCTAGGGGACGCCTTGTGATTGTTTCCTAGTGACCTACAGCCATTTATCGCACCACTGCTTCGTCTCTCCAATCGCAATGTCTTCTGTTGCTGGTCTCTATCCTGGCCATCTATTCTACACCAGTCATTCCTACAGCCGCCTTACGATCCCTGGTTACTAGGGACGCTACTTGGTTGCTCCCTCCCGCGATGTCAGCATGCGTCCAGGGGCTGGCCCTGTTCGGGCCGCGTCACGGCGCGGCTTGTGGTGGATTGGCTGCCCGGCCGCTGCGTCATCCCTGGGAGGGAGTGGCCAGTACTACTTATGCCTGGCATCTCACTCGGCTCGTGTTCGACCAGCTGACTAGTGTCGTGCACGAGCCGGGTGAATGTCATAAGACACGCAAAAGGTGTCTTCCGGCCATATATAGATGTGTTGAAATTACATCAGTGTGACCCCTGATGAAGCACCCTGATCACTAGCGGTGCGGAAACGCGTAGGGACACGTTTTATTGGCACGGACTGACCAGGTGTTTATTCCATAACACAGGGGGATTTACCGGTTAGCAGTGTGCGGTACTTTCACTACCTAGTACCCTCATCTGCCCCCCTCCTGTGCTGGTCAACCGTGCTTTCGCCTCTATTAGTAATTTTGGCTATTTAGCCCTATTTTAGTATGGTTTTTCTACAATAAAATTCTATTTTAATCGTTCATATAGGCAGTGATACCATAGATAAGACTTTTTGATCACTTTTTATCACATTTTTTTAAAGTCAGGATTCACAGAAAACAGCAATTTGTCCGTTGTCTTTTTATTTAATTTTTGACGGCGTTCACCGTGCGGGTTAAGTAATGTAATAGCTTTATAGTCGAGGTCGTTACGGACGCGGCGATACCAAATATGTGTAACTTTGTTTTGGTTTTTAACAGTAAAGCAGTTTGTAAGGGCAAAAAGCGGGTTTTTTTTTTTTTTTTTTAATTAACTTTATGAAACTTTTTTTTTTTACTTTTCCCACTAGGGGACTTTAATATGCGATTCTCCGATCGCTATTATAATACACTGCAATACTTCTGTATTGCAGTGTATTACTGACTGTCCATTTAACACTGACAGGCATCTGCTAGGTCATGCCAGAGGCATGATCTAGCAGGCATTCATTATAGGCAGACCTGGGGGCCTTTATTAGGCCACCGGCTGCCATCGGAGACACAGACACTCGGCGATCTTATCGCCGGGTGTCAGTGGGATGAGAGGGAGCTCCCTCCCTCTCTCCAAAAACCACTCACATGCGGTGCACGCTATTGAGCACCGCACCTGAAGGGTTAAACGGGTGAGATCGGGGGCGTGGCTTAGCTATGGAGCTGTGAGCACGCGTCTTGGGGGAGCTCCGGACAAGCGGGCACAATACACCTATCTACACCGGGTATAACCGGTAGGCAAACGAAGGGGAACTTGCCCTGCAGCTTCCCGTTCCTTACCCCGATCCTCGGCCGCTGCAAGAGCATGGAACGCTTCCTCTCCTCATTTCAGAAGGCATCGGGTTCTCCGGCAGCAATGGCGGACACACAGACACCGCTCCCGTCCACTGCGATGTCAGCTCTCCTCCTCGGCTACGGCTTGCAACAGCCGACGCAGTGTCAGACGATGGTCTCCCCTGCTGCAGTGAGCAGAATGCGGTAAGCCCTGCAATTCTCCCCAGCACACTTCCCCTGGGGTAAACGCCCGCCATATTAATGCAACCACGTGGCTCTGAGAAGCAGATAGAGCCGCCGGGCCTACATGCTGATTTACAGCTGCTGAGGGAACTGATACAAGCCCTCCCTACTAGACAGGACCTTGATTCCATGGTCACCAGGATTGAACAAGCACACCAGCAAGACATAGCGGACCTGCCCTTGGAAGTAGACAGAATAGACTCTAGGGCACTTACTACTGAGCAAACTGTATCTACTATTGACTCCAGAGTGGCCTCTTTAGAACGGGCAGCCATTGGTACTAGAACACACTTGCAATCCCCAACTAGATGATCAGGAAAATAGGGGACGTAGGAACAACGTCCGCCTGAAGGGCCTCCCAGATCTGGGCCCGCGAGACGAGCTATCTATAAGGGTCCCTATCATCTTCAACAAGCTCACTAACAGGCCACCAGAGGCGATTTTCCTCATAGACCGCATTCATAGGGTATCACGCCCAGGCCCACCTGATCCGTCCACGGGACGTTCTATGCCGCCTACACTATTATACTGATAAAGATGCAATTGTATGGGGAGCATGGTCACATGGGCCTATGGCCGTGGAAGGTACTATGGTCACACTATACCCAGATGTCTCGCCACGAACACTCTATAGGAGATGGCTTCTTCATC